>NC_057803.1:679771401-679798061 GCF_018294505.1 Triticum aestivum
CAATGCCCCCCTTTTGTCCCGGTTGGAGCCACCAACCGGAACCAAAGGCCTCTTTTCGGCAGCCCAAAGGGCGGGAAACGAAGACATTTGGTCCCGGTTGGTGGCTCCAACGGGGACAAAAGGGGGGCATTGATACCGGTTGGTGGCACCAACCGGTACCAAAGAGTGGCATTGGTACCGGTTGGCGCCACCAACCGGTACCAATGGACCCATCTAATTTTTTATTTTCTGCTGCTGTTTTTTAGTTGATTCTTTCTGCAGCTGTTTTTTTAGTCCCACCTCGCCAAGCGAGAGGCACTCGCGGCTGTTTATAAGCCCTGAGTGGAGAGACGATGAAGAAGAGGCTCAATGCTCACCTGCACGTTGGTTAGCTTCAAGCCTTGAGGAATAGGGTAGACTGCACAGAGCTATGTGCAGTGCAGTTGACACTATTCCGAAAGGTTTGAAGCAAATTAACAAGCATTGTGCCTCTTTTTTATTTTTAATGACTTATTTTTAATAGTTGTGATTAACTTTACTGAAAAAATGAGCATAGATGCTTATTTTTAATGACTTAGTACAACTCAGAAATAAAAAGAAAAAAATAAATATAGCAGAAAAGAAAAAAACTATATAAAAAACTACTTAGAAATAAATAGAAGCAAAAATAGCTGTGATTAACTTTACTAAAAAAATGAGGATAGATGCTTATTTTTAGTGACTTATTAAAACTCAGAAATAAAAAGAAAAAAATAAATATAGCAGAAAAGAAAAAAAACTATATAAAAAACTACTCAGAAATAAATAGAAGCAAAAATAGTTGTGATTAACTTACTAAAAAAATGAGCATAGATGCTCATTTTTAATGACTTATTACAATTCAGAAATAAATATAAGAAAAAATAGTTGTGATTAACTTTACTAAAAAATGAGCATAGATGCTTATTTTTTAATGACTTATTACAACTAAGAAATAAAAAGAAAAAAAATAAATATAGAAAAAAAACTACTCAGAAATGAGCATAGATGCGCTTATAGAGAAAATTCAACCTAAATTCATAATAAATTTCTACTAACTTCAGAGAAATTCAGTATGAATTTAGGTTAAATTCCCTTTTTAAAGGCATCTATTTTCATTTTGAGAGGAGCTCAACAAGGCAGAGAGGAAGGGGCTTATAAACCGGTCTGATTCCCCTTCGGTTGGCGAGGTGGGACTAAACTCTGACCACAACGAGGACAAACCCTTTAGTCTCGGTTGGTGGCATGAACCGGGACTAAAGGGTAGCCCTTTGTTCCGGTTCGTCCCACCAACCGGGACCAATGATGGTGGGCCAGGAGCGAGGACCATTGGTCCCGGTTCATCCCACCAACCGGGACTAAAAGGTCCAGACGAACCGGGACCAATGGCCCACGTGGCCCGGCCGGCCCCCAGGGCTCACGAACCGGGTCCAATGCCCCCATTGGTCCCGGTTCTGGGTTGAACCGAGACTAATGGGCTGGACCGGCATGGACCATTGGCCCCTTTTCTACTAGTGACTAGTTCAAATCCTGCCTGACAGGTGGAACCCACACACATGTGTGAAGTGTGGGCTAGCTGGCATGCAAAGTCTAATAGAGAATTAATGGCAATTAACATGAATGTAGTTAAATGTATCTGAAACACGAGTTATTGGACTGATTTATGTCATTTTTCAAGTTTACGTATGAATATATACATCAAATGCAAGTTTGTGAACCAAAATCTTAATTAACTCGATATGGAAGTGCCTGCTTAAGGCTACTCAGAGGGTGCTTGGATCCAAGGGACTTATTTTAGTCTAACTAAAAATAGTCTCTTTAAGAGGCTAAAGTTCCAAGCACCCCTGACTAAAGAGGGGCTAAAACTAGTATTAAGACTAAAAAATTTTAGTCCTATCTTTCCTCATTTAACTCCCCTTCTTTAACACAGACGAGTTTTGAATTGGAGGGTTTGAAGGATAATAAATGCTCATTAACTTGATTTTAGTCCCTTTAGTATTTGGATCCAAGCATGGGTGAGACTAGCAAGATTTAGTCCCACTATTTTTAGTCATGGGACTAAAAGGTATCCAAACACCCTCTCACAATGGGGAGTATCATATACTAGTATCATGCATATGATACTAGTGTATGATATTAATTTCATAGTGCATAGTATCATAGACGACCTTATTTATGACCCCTAACACAAAGTAGTATAGTATTTACAACAATGCTACATCTACAAAAAGGTTTCTACGTACCTCACGTATGGGGTGATTTGGCTCTCTTTGATTGGACATTAGTGAAGGCTGGGGCCCACCCTAAGAATCGGGGGAGTGTTTAGTTAGATGGAATGGAAGTTTACGTAGGTCACGTAACAGCCGTATGTTGGTCTAGCATTTTCGTAGCATTTATTATGTTGCAGTATCTACCTATGTTACTCTAACCCTCTCTCTTATTTAATTCTCTGCCACATCATCACGTTTGTTATTCCCGAGTGCATCATACCGGCTAAAGGCATCTCCAACATGTTATATGTTAACTATGTTGGTAAAATATCTATGTCATCAACTAACAAGCTATCATACAAATACTCCAATATGTTGTATGTAAGCTATCCACTAGATGATGAAAAAATAAATGTGATTGCTCTCTATTTCACCTTAGAGCTTGTTCAAAGGTTGTTGGTTAATCTACATACAAATTTGCTTTCTCTCCACATTTATTATGTGCAATATCATTTTTTTGAGGGAATATTATGTGCAATATCATTACTATGTCCTAGGTGACAAATTTATCAACACCTATTTTACAACGGTTGGAGATACCCAAGAAAGCCGACGTGCTTCACGGGTACCGCTAGCACGGGCGGCCTGTCAACCCAACGGTCGGTCCGGCGCCCACCGTCTTTCCGCCCCGCAGCAGAGGCCTCCACCCTTTCAGGGTCAGCGCCACCCGTTCCGGTGCCGGTGCTGGAGGATTGACTGTTTCTTCTTCACACCACATTTTGGCGACATATGTGTTGGTAAACGCGTACATCTTGCTTGGCTTCACTAGCAAACAAAACAGAAACAATTCATCAACAGTTCCCCACGCTATCTCATCTCACCGAGACACTCTTCCTTTCTTTTATCTTCCACCGAGATGTGATCCCATTACTCGCAGTCAGCCTGGACGGCACGAGCGGGCTTTGCGGCCCGCTCGTGGCCCGTTTAGGACCGGCCCGTACGGTCCAGGCCCGATAGGAAAATAAGCCGGTCCGAGCCCAGCAAAAGAGACCGAAAAAAATTCGGTCCAGTCCGGTCTTTAACCGGGCCGACCGAGCGGACCGATGGCCCAAAGCCCATCAACTGTGTAACACATCGAGGCCCCAAGCCCCCGAGCCGAGCAACCCCCCTTCCCTCGTTTCATTCCCCTCCTCGCTCGATTCGGCAGCGCCTCCTCCTCTGTTCGATCCCTAACCCTAACCCTAAGGCGACGGCGCCGTTGCCCGCGGCCTCTCCCTTCACCGACGGCGCCATCTCGTCCGAGTCCGAGCTGGAGGAGCACGTGTACATCGGGGAGGAAGCAGGGCCAGCACGCCGTGGGGAGGCAGCAAGGCCAGCACGCCGTGGGGAGGAAGCAGGGCCAGCACGCCGTGGGGAGGCAGCAAGGCCAGCACGCCGTCGGTCCGTCCTTCCCTGGTTCCTCACCGAGCGCCACGAAGAGGAAGAGGTAATCTTTCTGTAACTTGTACCATGGGATGTGGGCTTACGATTGAGGGAGGCTGCTGCGGATGGTACATGCCTGTGAATTATGCATGAGAGGATTGAGCTGTAGCATATGGGCACTAGGTGTTGCTTGACCTGATAGTAATACGGGGGGCACTGCAAAGTTGGGATCTCTCTTTTTCTGAATCCACATATCACATGTCTGATGTCTCTACCTGTAAAGGATACCCAAAATATTAAATCAAGTAGCCATGTATGAAATTTTGTGAGTGAACTCTCTAAATACAAGTAGAATTATGTACCCATATAAAATTCAGACTAAATGTGAACTCCCTAAATACAAGCAGAATTATGTATTCCAGGAGTATGTAACAAGCAGAAAATAATTATGTACTCCAGGAGTATCTAACAAGCTGAAAATAATTTTCACAAGGTTTGTGCATGTGATTTTTGTGATATTGTTCCTCTCAAAATCATTTGTTTTGATGTCCAAAATACAAATAAAATGCTGTCCAAATGTAGTTATGACATACTAGTGGCCAACAAAGCACTCCCAGGCTGTTAAACAGAGTCCCAGCCATCGGTCCCGTTCGGTCCAGTCGGGCTGACCGAGCTTTGCTCCTCTCGGTCCGGTCCTGGAAAAATGGATCGCTGGCCACCTCGGTCCGGTCCGGACCGGACCGGCCGCGGCCGGTCCAAAGGCTGGCTCGGTCAAAGCCCGGACCGGACCGGACCGCGTCCACCAGTCAGAAGTAAAAAAAAAAATGGAAAGCCTGACACCGTGTTTATTTTTTGGCGGAGCTTAGCTTGATCCAGCCTGTCTGTTCATAGCAAAAATAAAAGACTTGGTTGTATTCTTACTGAGAGGACTTGAGCAGTAGCTGGTCCATTTCTTTACAAATTACTCGTAGATAGGCTGTCCTTTTGCTCGTCAATCTTCCACAAATAAGCTACTACTCAATTATTGGAGCATAGATAATACTGCGTTAAGCTAGTCTTGTCCAGCTACTGCTCAAGTACTCTCAGTAAGAATACAACCAAGTTGCTTAATGATTAATGAAGCAGGCAAGACTAGCTTGCTGCCAATAAGGAGCCCGCTTGGTCGTTCCGGGGAGGAAGGAAGAGGCCGGACGGGAGAAGCAGAGGAGAAGCCAAGAAGAAGCTAGAAGCAGGTTGGTGTGCTTGCTTAATTGACTGCTCAACCTGATTGTTATGGGAAAGCTAGAGAATCAGAAAGCCTTTTCTCTCTCTAGTTCATCATTTATCTGCTTAGTTATTCCATGCGTTGTCTGTTTAATAGTTATTCCATGGGTGATCTGTTTAATTTTTTCCTGTGGATTCCTCATTGGTTCCGCCTGTAAAACATACAGGATGGATCTAGTGGCCAGCGTGACGGGGGTTGTCAACATCGCGCTCCAGATACAGGAGCTGGTCGAGACGGTTCACCAGAATAAGGACGACTGCAAGAAGATCGCAACGCGTGTGGAAAGGCTCCGTGCTATCGTCCAGTGTCTTCACGATACGGATGTCTCCAGCACGAAACCCATGATCGACGCACTCAACGAGCTCGAAGAGACCTTCCGTCGTGCCCTCAAGCTCGTCAAGGCCTGCCAGGCCAAGAACATCGTTTGCCTTTTCCTCAGGGCCGGGAACGTATCCAAACAGCTGCGTGAGGTCAAGGACGAGATCATGGAGCATATGCATATTGCAAACTTCAGCAACGGCGTCCAGCAAACCGTCATGTACACCAGAGCATATATTACAAATCCGGCAGCGATGCCAAAGGTATCACTTTGTTATCGCTCCAAACTCGTATGCACAATTACAGGCATGCTAAACTATATTTATTGTTTTAATAAATTATAACTAGCCGAGTGGCCCGCGAAATTTATATTCCTGTATTCGCTGCTTCCGCATAGATTCTCACAACTTTGCAGCCTACAAAGGTTGCAGAATTTTTCCCTTTTAAACTATTGTGGGGTATTAGTTATCGGATCAGGTTATTACCAACAGTAAACAGAATTAATTACCTGAATTTTTCCGTATTAGTTCAATCTGTGCAGTGCAATGGTATATTGCAATCTCTAGCGTAGCACAACAGTAGAACTAATGTCTAGTACGAGCATCTACAGTCGGAGCCGGGTGCATCAAACTTGTCTCAAACGCCATGGCGGACGGCCCGTTAACTCGCAGGTTAAAAAAAACCGATCCACCTGTCTGCCTCAAACCGGCCTCAAATGTCCGGGCTGACCGGCACCCTTATATCCAGCACAAATCCGAGGGAGATACGGGGCGGCATGGGAACATCCGCCACCCAACGGGGGCTTCTCCTCCTGCGCGGGGGGAGGGGGTTGAACGTTGCATGGCGCCACTCCGGCTCGTCGCCCGAAGGCCGAAGTCCGGCTATTTAAGCCGGACTGTGAGCCTCGGCCCTAGTCACAACCATTTCCTCTCTCTTCGTGCCGCCAGCACGAGCAGCATCCACTTCCCTCCCTCCCCGCTCACCGTTTGCTACGTCCATGGCCCGGCAGAGGGTGTTCACCTACGCTATGTTGACACCAAAGCGGCATTTCCAACTGCTCGAGAGGATCCGGGATAGATGCGCCACCTGGATCGCAGCGGACCTCCCTCCAGATTCGCTGGAACCAAAGGCGGAGGAGGACGAGGAGCAGGAGGAGGAGGACGAGGAGCAGGAGGAGGAGTGGGAGGGCGAGCAGCAGCAGAAGGCAAAGGACCCCAGCCCATGGAGGGGTTGGATCTAGAGGAGGCGGAGAAGGACGCAATGGAGCCATAGGGGGTGGCGGATCCAGCTGCGGGCTTCACCATGGCGGAGTTCGAGGCAGCCCAAGCGGAGGAGATGGCTGGAACAGACAGCCATCCTAGAGTCCATCCAATATGAGGCCGCGGTGGAGGCCAACCAACGCTTCATCCGCCAGTAAAGGGCAGAGATTGATTATTTTTTTGCCTCTAATGAGTTCGATGAAGAGCCGGAGTTGCCGCAAGCGCCTATCTACCTGGAGCCCAGCACACAGATCGTGTACATCTCCGACGATGAGTAATCTAGGTTGATACGATATCTACATAGTACGTAAGTTTTTATTTTGCATGGTTTGTATAGATTTGAGGGATCAAGTTTGAGGTACTTGGATGCAGCGGACGAATATTTAGGTCTAACCGGTCAGTGCCCGCAGACGCGCTTCGGCGCGTCAGTGGGTGTTTGAGGGCCCGGATTTGATGTCCGCGGCTGTAGATACTCTAAGTTTACTCCCACATCTTTTCCATGTCTCTTTTTTCTTTACATAGAAGCGGAGCATTAGCGCAATGATAAAGTTGTTGCCTTGTGACCATATGGTCACGGTGTTCGAGTCCTGAAAACTGCATCTTGCAGAAATATAAGGAAATGTCTCGTACAAAAGACTCAAAGTGATTGGACCCTTTCCCACAGCATGCGCAAGCGGGAGCTACATGAACCGACTTGCTTTTTTTCTTTTCTTCACATCAAAGGTCCCATATGAGCTCGGTTGAATTTTTATCCAGCAAATTTCTTTTTACCTATCAGTTATTTGGCCCTATTGTCAGCTTCTTTTTTGTTTAATTTGTCTTCCTATTAACATTGATATGCAATTAAAATATATGTATAGAAATGATACCAGCCGAACGAACGTCTTGATAAACATATTTGTATTCCGGTGAGCATATTTTCTAAAGTGTATTGTATATTGACCTTTTTGTGTACAATTTTCCTTCGAGAAATAAGTAAGAGCACTTTCTTTCAGTCATAGGAACAATAGAAGAGCTTTTGTGTTCCATTTTCACACTTGACTCTTTGATGGTTGATTGAATTTCCATTGTAGAATTACTATGATACATGCATGTCTCTATATACTTCCGTGCATGCTCATTTCCATTTTACAATTACTGTGATATCACATCTCCTCGATTGCTTGCCCTTGTGATGCAATGTAACCATCAACGACTATGCCCACATTTGGATTTATCTTTGTTGCTTCTCTATGTTTGTTTGGAATGAGGTGTTGTCTTTTTGACACTATTCGAACTAGAATTGTCATTTTTGCTTCCCTATATGTATTTTGAATTCTTATTCAATTTTATAGGGTTTTAGACGCAAGCCTTGTGAACATTCACATTTTTCGGAATTTTCTGAAATATTTAAGCTTGTTTTCGAAAATTAGGACCATGGGAGCATGTACAGGCATCACCTAATATTCACCCCTCACTAATAAACGGGATAGATGTGCGCACGGGAAAAGACACAGTTCAAACTTTCTACAGTCATTGAATACACATTTGGGTTAGCGATCTCAGCATGCAAAAAAACTCTGTGGAACTAAATTTCGATCTTTCATTCCTATCCATCCCCCAAAATTCAAAATGGAGTTGATATGTCCGGTGCATAACCATAGACATATTACATATAGATGTGTGGGATCTAGGAAACATGATATATACTCCCTCCGTAAAGAAATATATGAGCGTTTAGATCACTATATTTCTTTACGGAGGGAGTACATGATTTGTATTTTATGAAATCATATTATTTCGTCATGTTGAATTCAGCTCCAGTTCAAACCTTTTTAAAGTTAGACAAAGTGGCCAACCTGTATATGTATTACACATCTTTGTACATTGTCCACCACACTTTGAGTCTTTGAGACATGAGATAGAGTAGCCGCCATAATTACCAACCTGTGCATACTTTCATAACGCATATATAAACTTCTTATTATCTAAATAAAATACATACACTATTTTCTAAAATAAAGTACAAACATATCTCTCTACTTCCCTAATAGGATTTCTATATTAATTGTTTATTACATCCATCAGTCTTAATAGGCGTATGATATGAGTGTGTTATGTGGTCGGATGAATACGGCCGACGATGTGTGTTATCGTGATGCATCATTTGACCCCTGGTCCTATAGTAGGATTATAGGATGATGACTACAGGTACACTTCACTGATTAGTGATAAGATGTGGGAGAGCAAGGGTTCATGGAAAATAATTCTGCTAAGGGCACTCCCTCCTTTTCAAAGTATAAGGCATATTTCGACTGGCCACATTTGAGGTTTGACCGTAAATTTCTCTTGTCATATATTGTGAATGGTTGCAAAATTGCAATCATGGAAAGAACATTCAAATAGAAAGAACATGTTATTAGACTAATTAACCATCAAAGAATGTATTTCAATGCTCGGAATATGCCTTATATTTTGGAACAGAGCCAATACATGCTATATAATAAGGAGTTATTCATGCTTAACTTTCTCACACATGAAACACTAGTTTTCATCAATCTGGGGAACAATTAATTGGTTTGAATGATCAATGTACGTTAAATTCAGGAGTTGTCTAGATTCAGTTTCAGCATATGGATGTCTTTCGTTCATCATTTAACACATCAATATTTTTTTTCTTGGATACAGAAACTTTTGAAAGTGCAGTCGATGAAAGGGGAGCAAGAAATCAGTGTGGTTGGCAGCCATTTGGTGCGGCAGGACACAGAAATTTGGGTTGATGAGGTATTGTTGAAATGAATTAGTACTTGATAAAAGCTGCAGTTTATATATACCATAATCGAGTTACTTGTCTACTTCAGGATGCTACTGGAGTGGAGGACGCGCATGCCAGTTACTCAACCAATGATACTAGGTCAGAATTTAGCAGTGCGTTCCTATCTTGGAGGATTAACTCTTTTTTTGCGGGGTTATCTTGGAGGATTAACTGGATATGTCACTGACGACTCATCAAAACTGTTCACAGATACCATTACAGAGTAAAAATCAATTGTATAAATGTTATTGTTCAGTTTGTTTAGTCGTCCATATACCATAACGTGACATAAAGACCAAAATCCTTTGCATTTATTCTGAATAAAAAGGCAATCGTATCATCATGGCAGATCTGAAGTTCGTGATGAGCAAGAAGGTTTACCAGCAGGAAGCTTAGAGTATAACATATCACGTAAGATCATACCTCCTATATCTAGCTACCTTCTAGGGAGATTAATAACATTCTCTTTTCTGTATGCACATTGTTGTTTCATGGCAGGCTTCAAGAATTTCAGTTTATCTGAACTGAAGGCGTCTACAAAAGACTTGTCAAATGACCATGTGATTGGAAGAGGTGGTTTTGTTACTGTTTACAAGGTACACTCCTTCCATGTACTTTTTTGAATGGCATGTACTAGGTTTGTCTTTTCTTCTGGTACATAATTTACGTAAAACAACACAACTAATCATTAATTAGTAAGCCTAGGTAGACTTATCAACGATTGTTACCACATGGCATATGTGGTAAGCTATAAAAAAACATTTCAAAACGATTGTTAAAAATAGACAAAAGTATATGTATATTTTTGGAATCAAACACAATTTAAGTAACTAAATTGTATTTGTACGCAATATGTGTGCTGGTTTTTCAGGGTGTATTAACCAATGGAGCAGAGGTTGCCATCAAGATGTTCATTGCAGGTCGTGGCCAAGATGATGGCTTAGCGCGTTATGCTGAAGTTTTCTCGGTGATCGGTGAGCATGAGAATGTAGTTAGGTTTCTGGGGTATTGCCATGAAATGAAGATTGAGTTCATGCGATGGGAAGACAAATGTGTGCCTGCTGAAACACATCATATGTTCGTGGTGGAGGAGTACATGGCCAACGGAAGCTTGTCCAACATTATCCATGGCATGTTAATTTTCCATTGAAATTTATACTGGAGTAGTATATATTGGTCACAGTTAATTACCTTCGTACGAAAAAAAATCTAATTTAATTTGTTGTCGGTTTGCGCTTTCGCAGGGTCCTCATGGCAGCTGGATTGGACCTCCACATTTCGAATCATTCGAGGGATTGCACAGGGCGTAGCTCACATCCACACCAAAGGCACTGTCCATTTGGATCTGAAGCCAGACAATATCCTCTTGGATTCCAACATGAACCCTAAGATCTGTGACTTTGGGCTGTCTAAGATACTGAATCAAGATGACGAATTAGGTGGTGAGGGAGTGACACGAGAGTTGGTGGGAACAATGTAAGGGCTGCAGTCATACGTAGCTACCCCCTCCGTAACTAAATATAAGACGTTCTGCAGTGTCAAAAAACGTCTTATATTAAGTTAATTAAGGAGGGAGTAGTACTTTATTTTCCTTCATTTCCATATTCCTGAGATCCTTGTTTCTATTTCAGGGGCTATTTTCCTCCGGAATATATTGCAGATGGTATTTTTTCATTTAAATATGATGTGTACAGCTTTGGCATTATCCTCGTCAAGACCATTAGCATGTCGGGACTTCTACAAGATTCAACTGATTGGGTACGATTTTGAACCTTTTCTGGACGCTGGCATGCATTTTTCAGCCGATTAGCCAATAACAAACAAACAACCTTGTCAAAAACATTATTTTCCACAGGTTCAGTATGCACAGGAAGGACTAGATGATGTGGAGGACTTGTTAGCTCCTTCATTGCATGACGAGCCCGAGCTAAAAGAAATAAAAAGATGCATGAAGATCGGAGTGCAGTGCGCAGCAAAGGAGCGGATAGACAGGCCCACCATGGGGGATGTTGTTGACATGCTAGACGGCAATAAACAGCTCCAGAGGACCCCAATGCGAAATAAGGCTTCTTCGTTTAAGAAGAAAGGCAAGGCATGATCTCCGAGAATATTGTGATGTGGTTTGGACGTGCGAGAGGTCTGTGATGTGTTAAAATGAATGCTGGTAGTTGGGTAGCAATAAGACAAGATCGTGCAGTTTCTTCCACTCTCTCCTCTCCAAATTAATTAGATGATACCCTGCGCGTTGCTGCGGGAATTGCTTGCAAAATATTTTGATGAGATTTGGTTATATGAACATGAATAGAAAATGAGCATATGTAAAATAACATAGGTAAGTGCAATATATTGCATTTTGATGCCCCGGAATTAAGAAGTACTATATATGTATGCTCAAAATGAATTGGTCATAGCATCATAAAGTTTTCCAACTTGTCTGTCATGCTGATAAAGTTTAGTTTGTCATTTCGTAAGCTACGCAATGTTCGAAGATAGCTGTACCAAGAACCTATTGGTAAGCATAACATGTATGCTAAGAAACTGTAATAAAAAAACATGAGTGGTGAATGTACCTAACTAAGCAACTGACAAAAAATTAGTGGGGGGCTCACATGTAGCTACAAAGGTTGAGAAGTGTAAGCATTTGGCACTGGCATGGTGCAAATATTACAAATGAGAAATGACAAAGCGAGCTATCAAATAGGAACGCTTCCATGTCATGCTTTGTTGCATACGAAAAATGGAAGTAGCTTCAGAAACTTACCTTGTTTCCAACAGTAATATTGTGCTTTGCTAGTTTCGATTGCTTGCATTTTGCATTTTGCATCTTTTATCAGCAAAACACATAAGTTTGCATCCAGTTCCACCATCCTATATAATTCGAAGAACTGAATGTCTTATTAAAATGACATTTACTTTAGTTTAACATAGAAAATTAAAGAACTAAAGTTGTGCACTTGCAAACAAAAAGATAGACAATGCTTTGCTATCAGCAATGGACCAACCATGATCCCTTCTCCCCCTAAAAGATCAGCATGGCCAACCATGATCCCTTCTCCCCCAACAATGCTTTATTAACCTAGAAAATGGTGTCAGGTAATTTGAAATGGAGCGAGGTACACATTATCAGCAATGAACCGTGATCCCTTCTCCCCCAAGAAGGCTTGATGCATCTGTATTAAATTCAGAGTTTCAGACTGCATGTAATTGTAAACGAAAGATATAGAAGGGAGCCTAAAAAATATAGGAGGCAGTACTAATTTATCCTACAACGTCGGCCATTCCAAATCGTGCATATATATTCTATTCAATCTTATAGAAACTTGCCTCCATCCTTGCCGTAGCTGATATGCTTGCCCGCCTCGGACCCCGCACGAACTGGGGCAGTGACGGGGATGGCCTCGTCCGCCGCGTCCGATGCCGCCGCCACCAGGAGGACCCGGGGCCGCCGAGGAACAACATGAGGGAGCGGCTGCTGGATCTCGCACGAACTGGGGCGGCGACAGGGATGGCTGCGTTCGATGCATCGTCCAGTGAGTCGGATGCCTCCACCATGAGGAAGACACGAGCCCGAGGAACGGCATAAGGGAGCGGCTCTGACCATCTGTGTGGGGAGGCCGGCGGCGAGACCGCAGGAGGAGGAGCCGAAGCAGAACAAGATTTGCTTGCGTGGGGGATGTGTGACGGAGAGATGGGCTTTTGTCGGGCTTGGTTAGAGCATCTCCGACAGCTGCGCTATATAAGCGCCGCGTTGGAAAATTTTGCGCGCGCTACCGCTCTGGACGCTTCAGCGGAGGCACAAAAATCGTGCGCACGGTAAAACTAGTTCAGCGTGGCTGCCGAAACGCCAGCGCGTGTCGTTTATTTGCTGCGTCCGCTCCCGCGCACTGCACACTCGAGCGCTCGCGCCGCACCCTCTCCGCCGCAACACTTTCGCCCCGCCCGCGCCGCCGCCGGCAAGTTCGCCCGATGGACGGACGCGCCGACATCCCCCTCACCCCTTCCTACACCTGCGACCCCTCCGTCGCCGCCGCCACAAACCCTAACGCGGGGAGCTTCAGTTTCGCCACCGCACCGGCATCGCGCATGGCCTTTTCATGTCGCCACGGACGACCTCGGCGGCGGGTGGCGTCGCGTCGGTACCCGCCGTGAAGCCACGTGCCCCCCTCTCGAAGCTCCTAAATGTGGCGCCCGCGAAGAAGGGTAAGGTGTCCCTGAAGAAGAACAAGGCGGCGGACGGCTCCTCTAGGCGGCAGAAGAAGAAGCTTGCAGGGCATGCGACGGACGTGGAGGCGACCGAAGCACCGGCGAGCTCACTTGTTGAGTCGGCGGCCGATGCGCACAAGGTGTTCGATGAAATGCCCACAAGGTAAAATTTCGCCCACTTTTTGTTGTTATTGTTTTTTGAATGCATACATATGTATAGCTTATTTGCCTTGTTCTGGGGCTCATGCTCAGAATGGCGTTGCCGAACGCAAGCATCGTCATTTGCTTGAGACTGCTCGTGCGCTCATGATTGTTGCTTCCCTTCCACCCCATTTTTGGGCTGAGGCTGTTTCCGCATCCACCTATCTCATCAGCATTCAGCCATCGACTGCTCTTCAGGGTGGTATTTCTATGGAGTGTCTCACCGGTCGCTCTCCTGACTACTCAGCTCTTCGTATGTTTGGATGTGTGTGCTATGTTCTTCTTGCCCCCCGAGAACGCACCAAACTGACTGCTTGGTCGGTTGAGTGTGTTTTCCTTGGCTACAGTGATGAGCACAAGGGCTATCGATGTTGGGATCCTGTGGGTCGTCGCTTGCGCATCTCGCGTGATGTGACCTTTGACGAGTCTCGCTCTTACTACCCACGTTCTTCTTCCTCGAGTTTCTCTGTCGACGACCTTTCCTTCCTTCTTCTTCCCGATACGCCCCGCTACGTGCCTCCTGTGTCACCTCTTCCTCTGGCACCTCTCATTCCTTCTCATTCACCACCGACCCCGTCTTCTCCCTCCTCCTCCTGCACCTCTCCACCATCATCTCCAGTCCGTCGTCCTCTCTCCCCGTTTCCTCTCCACTATACTCGTCGACCTCGTACTGAGGATGTCTCCTCTGACGAGCCTTCCACCTCTGCTGCACCTCTCGTGCCTCCCCCGGTTCACAACCTCCGTGCTCGGCCTCGCCCTCCACCTGATCGCTACTCCCCTGATCGGTACGGTCTCTCTGTTATTGCTGAGCCCACTTCCTATCAGACTGCCATGACTCAACCTGAATGGAAACTTGCGATGGCCGAAGAGCTTGCTGCTCTTGAGCGCTATGGCACATGGGATCTGGTTCCCCTTCCTTCCGGTGTCTGTCCCATCACCTGCAAGTGGGTCTACAAGATTAAGACTCGCTCCGATGGTTCTCTTGAGCGCTACAAAGCTCGTCTTGTGGCCCGTGGTTTTCAGCAGGAGCAGGGGCGCGATTATGATGAGACATTCGCTCCTGTGGCCCACATGACCACTGTCCGCACTCTTCTTGCTGTGGCTTCTGTTCGTCAGTGGTCCATCTCTCAACTTGATGTTCAGAACACTTTTCTCAATGGTGAGTTGCGTGAGGAGGTTTATATGCAGCCACCACCGGGGTACTATGCTCCTAATGGTATGGTCTGTAGACTTCGCCGCTCCCTATATGGTCTCAAACAGGCCCTTCGCGCCTGGTTTGAGCGCTTTGCCTCTGTGGTGACTGCCGCTGGTTTCTTGCCCAGTAATCATGATCCAGCGTTGTTTGTTCACACATCTCCTCGTGGTCGGACTCTTCTCCTTCTCTATGTTGATGACATGATCATCACTGGTGACGACTCTGATTACATTGCCTTTGTTAAGGCTCGTCTTCGCGACCAGTTTCTCATGACTAATCTTGGTCCACTTTGCTATTTTCTTGGGATTGAGATCTCTTCAACTCCTGATGGCTTCTACATCTCCCAAGAAAAATATATTCAGGATCTTCTTGCTTGCGCTGCTCTCGGTGATGAGCGCACAGTTGTCACTCCCATGGAGCTAAATGTTCATCTTCGTGCCTCTGATGGTGACCCTCTCCCTAATCCCACTCGCTATCGTCATCTTGTTGGCAGTCTTGTCTATCTTGCTGTTACGTGTCCTGACATCTCCTATCCTGTCCACATTCTGAGTCAGTTTGTCTCAGCCCTCATCTCTGTCCACTATAGTCATCTCCTCCGTGTTCTACGATATCTTCGTGGCACGATCTCTCAGTGCCTTTTCTTTCCCCGCTCCAGCTCTCTTGAGCTCCAGGCCTACTCTGATGTTACCTGGGCTAGTGATCCCTCTGATCGACGCTCACTATCTGCTTATTGTGTCTTTCTTGGTGGCTCTCTTATTGCCTAGAAGACAAAGAAACATATTGCAGTTTCTCGCTCGAGTACAGAGGCTGAGTTGCGAGCCATGGCTATGCTGACGGCTGAGGTGATCTGGTTACGGTGGCTACTTGAGGATTTTGGTGTGTCTGCTACTACATCGGCTCCTTTATTGTCCGACAGTACTGGTGCTATCAGCATTGCGCGTGACCCGGTGAAGCATGAGCTCACCAAGCACATCGGTGTGGATGCCCACTTTGTGTGTGATGCTGTGCAGGATCAAACTCTCGCTCTTCACTATCTGCCCTCTGAGTTATAGTTGGCAGACTTCTTCACGAAGGCACAGACTCGAGCGCAGCATAGTTTTCTTCTCTCCAAACTCAGTGTTCTCGACCCACCATGAGTTTGAGGGGGGGTGTTAGTTGTGTATAGCCCCTTTTCGGTTTATCCCCATTGTATAAGGGGTGTCTTACACTTTACCACACACTTGTATATGTATTGGCCTTTGGCCCTCCTGAGAATACAGTTGCTGTTTATCCAACAGGGCAGGGGGGCGGCCACCCCGGGCCCCAGAATCGAGGGCCCCCTCCTAGGGGTACGCAGGCTTGCGATAGGCCATGCCCCAGTAGGCAGGGATGCAGCAGGTTTGCGGTAGGACCCAACACCACGAGCAAAAGCAGCGTAGGTTTTTCTTTTTTCCTTGCGATCACACGACGGGGACCCAGAGCAGCGGGAGATACTGGGCCTGGCCCTGCACATGGGGCGGCCTGACCATAGTTCCCAAAGCCCTCCCAGACTCCCAGCGTAGAACGCCCACGTCTTCCCCAATTTCCGCAAGGTCATTGAGGGAGTCCTGGATTAGGGGGTGTCCGGATAGCCGAACTATCACCGTTGGCCGGACTCCTGGACTGTGAAGATACAATATTGAAGACTTCCTCCCGTGTCCGGATGGGACTTTCCTTGGCATGGAAGGCAAGCTTGGCGATACGGATATGTAAATCTCCTACCATTGTAACCGACTCTGTGTAACCCTAACCCTCTCCGATGTCTATAGAAACCGGAGGGTTTTAGTCCGTAGGACGAACAACAATGATACCATAGGCTAGCTTCTAGGGTTTAGCCTCTTTGATCTCGTGGTAGATCTACTCTTGTACTACCCATATCATCAATATCAATCAGGTAGGAGTAGGGTTTTACCTCCATCGAGAGGGCCCGAACCTGGGTAAAAACATCGTGTCCCTTGTCTCCTGTTACCATCCGCCTAGACGCACAGTTCGGGACCCCCTACCCGAAATCCGCCGGTTTTGACACCGACATTGGTGCTTTCATTGAGAGTTCCTCTGTGCCGTCGCCATCAAGAAGGATGCCTCATCCCGTCTTTAAAGACGGCACCGTTGCCAAAGGAGCTTTGGCCATCGGCCAAACTCTCCGGCTAGGTGGTTTTCTTATGACCGCCTGTTCGGCCGCCGCGCCGACGATGACTTCTCGGGTCATCAAAAGCAATCTTCACGTCAACTCGGAACTCACCGAGCAGTTAGATCCGATGGAGCTCTCATCCTTAAACGAGCTCTTGGATCGCATCGCCGCCCTGGGAGTCGCTACAGATTACGACTAGATTGGGCCTAAAACCGATCTGAGAGAGATTAACTCTCCCCAGGCTACCCACCATGTTGATGTGGTAGAGGAACAATACGGCGACCCTTCTTCTATCCTAAGGACTAGCTATGTCCGGATTCCTGACCCTTCCATGCCAGATTCCTGCGGAGGGGAGAATACCACTCAAGCCCTGAACTTAAAGTCAGGGAGCGGGCCAGATTCATCGGACAACGTCCAAGAACCCAAGCTTCCAAGTTTGGAAGCTTCTTGGCTCCTGAGTCTTAGATCGGACGGAGTTCAGAATTTAACTCCACCCACCCGCCCAAACATAAGCGATCTATCCCAAATCCGGCAAGAGCCCACTGAAACAGTACATCATTACTGGGCAAGATTTCTCCTGGTCATGAACAGGATAAAGGACTGCCGTGAAGAGGACGCAATTTCATTCTTCTGCATTAATTGCATGGACGAAGGAATCCTCAACACCGTAAGTCATCGCGAAATTACACGCTTTGCTGACTTGGCGTCCATAGTACGAAAGTACTGTGCGATGGAGAGCGCCTGGAAAACCGAAACCAAATTTTGGGATAATCCAGCCTTGAACACAACCCTAGTACAAAGTAAAAGGGTGCATCATTACCAGGCACCTGGGTTAAATACCAAAAAGCAAAAACCATCTAAAGGGCATGGAACCGTACTGGAGGGATGGCTCAATGGACCCTGCAAAATTCATAGTACAGAGGGCGCCACGCCAACTCATAGCCTTAGAGCATGTTGGATACTACGGCAGGTGGCCAAAAGTGGCGAAGAGCTTCTAGCACCAGAGCACCAGCCCAGCAATACCAGTACGGTATTAACAGTCTTCGAAACTTTCGCATCAAATAATATGCGGAAAAGAACACTCCGCAGCCTCGCTGAAGTCCACCTGGTAGCAACAATAAATCCATGGAGTGACACGGCTATTACCTTCAACGCGAGTGACGAACCTAAATTCCGAACAGCCCGAGCACCAGCCGCATTGGTCCTCAGTCCAATAGTGGACGACTTTCGCCTTACCAAGGTACTCATGGATGGCGGCAGCGGATTAAACCTCATTTACGAGGAAACCCTTTGAAAAATGGAAATAGACTGGAGCCGCATCGACCGAAGCGGCATAACTTTAGAGGAATAATCCCCAGTCGGGAAGCATGCTATACAGGAAAAATCACACTGGATGTGGTGTTCGGCACGCCGGATAATTACAGGTCCGAGGAGGTCACATTCCAAGTGGCCCCGTTCAGCAGCGTATACCATGCTCTATTTTTCAAGCTATACCCCATTACGGGTACATGAAGCTCAAAATGCCCGGACCCAACGGAATCATCACTCTTGCTAGTGACCCGGACATAGCACTCCTCGCCGAAAATAAAACAGCCGCACTTGCCCTTGAGGCACTATCCGAAGCCCTAGCGGTCGAGGAACTCACTGCGCTGCGCTCCATGGTGAACAGGGACGATGTGATACTCGATAAGAGATCCAAGTCCACCTCTTTTAAACCGGCGGACGAAATAGTCAAATTCCAAGTCCACCCAACGGACCCTATAAAAACGGCCTCCATCGGGGCACAATTAAACCCTGATATAGACGCCGCACTACATGAATTCCTACGCGAAAATTGGGACATCTTTGCCTGGCACCCTTCAGACATGCCAGGAATCCCACGTCGGCTGGCCGAGCACAGCCTAAATATCTTAAAAGGATTCAAGCCAGTCAAACAAGCTCTTTGGCGCTTCTCCGGACCTAAGAGACATGCCATGGGAGAGGAGCTAGCCGAACTATTGGAGGCCGGATTCATTAGAGATATAAAACATCCGGACTGGCTACCAAACCTGGTAATGGTACCAAAGAAGGACAAATCCTGGTGCCTGTGTGTCGATTTCAAGGACCTTAACAAGGCTTGCCCAAAGGATCCCTTCCCCCTTCCCCGCATCGATCAAATTATCGACGCTACCGCAGGACACGATTCATTGTGCTTCGTCGACGCATACTCTGGCTACCACCAAATTAAGATGGCAGAGCCAGACCAAGCCACAATGACATTCATCACTCCATACGGCCCATTCTGCTTCAACACAATGCCCTTCGGGCACAAAAACGCCGGTGCAACATATCAGCGCATGATTCAGACATGTCTGGCAAACCAGATCGGCAAAACAGTGGAGGCATACGTAGATGATGTGGTCGTCAAATCCAAGCACGTCGAAACCCTAGTAGACGACTTGAGGCTCACATTCGACAATCTCTGAGCATATGACATTAAACTCAACCCGGAAAAATGCATTTTCGGCGTACCAGCCGGAAAGCTCTTGGGCTTCATCGTATCCGGTAGATGAATTGAAGCAAACCCAGCCAAGATCCGAGCTCTGTCACAACTGGATATCCCAAAAGACCTCAAACAAATACAAAAATTGACTAGATGCGTGGCGGCTCTAAGCCGCTTAATCTCCCGCTTAGGAGAAAAGGTATTACCCCTTTATCGCCTCCTGCGGTGCACAGAACACTTCGAGTGGACGGATGCCGCCACGGCCGGACTCGAAGAAATCAAAGCCATACTGGCAACAAATCCGGTCCTGGCCGCGCCCAATACGGGCGAACCAATGCTATTATACATCACGGCAACCCATCAAGTTGTAAGCGCGGTGCTCGTTGTCGAACGAGAAACGGACGGACACAGGTTCCCTCTCCAAGAACCAGTTTACTACGTGTCCACTGTCCTAACTCCATGCAAGTCACGGTACCCGCATTATCAAAAGATAGCATACGCGGTGTTCATGGCATCCCAGAAGCTGCGACACTACTTCCAAGAGTGTTCGATAACAGTGGCCTCCGAAGTACCTCTTAACGACATTATAAACAACCGCGACGCAACGGGCCGGATTGCCAAATGGGCCATCGAGCTGCTCCCGTTCGACATAACTTACAAGCCGCGGCAAGCTATTAAGTCGCAGGTTTTGGCCGACTTCATTGCCGAATGGACTAAAGCCGAACTCCCTAAAGAGTACGACGCATATTCCAACTGGATCATGCACTTCGACGGCTCCAAAATGTTGGCTGGCCTGGGGGCTGGCGTCGTTCTGACGCCCCCAACTTGAGATACAGTCCAATACATACTTTAGATAATGTACACGGACTCCAACAACGCAGCTGAATACGAGGCCCTTCTACATGGTCTCCGGATGGCAGTCTCCATGGGCATTCTGCGCCTAGAGGTCCACGAGGATTCAAACCTCGCGATATCCCAAATAAATGGAGACTTTGATGCCAAGGATCTGAAAATGGCAGCTTATCGCAACGCCGTCCTAAAAATGTCAGCTCGATTTGAGGGGCTCGAATTTCACCATATAGCCCGGGAGAACAACCAGGCAGGAGACGTGTTGGCATGCATTGGCGCAAAGCGCGATGCCGTCCCTCCCAACATCTTCCTAGAAAGGCTTTTCAAGCCATCCGTATTATGGGAGGGAGAGTCTGGAAATAACATCCCGGACCCAACCATACTACCCCACACCGAACATTCTGACATAGTTGGTGGCTCTGCCAACGAAATAACACCGTCAGCCCACACAATAATGGCAGTCATTACCCCATGGACAGAACCATTCCTACCCTACCTAACTAGGCAGGAACTTCCCGAGGACCAAAACGAGGCTCGCTGCATAGTGCGGCGATCTAAAGCCTATAAGGTCCATGAGGGAGAGCTTTATAAGAAAAGCACAACCGGAGTCCTTCAAAGGTGTATCTCCAAAGAGGAAGGGCAGAATCTTCTGGCTGAAATTCATGCCGGACTCGACGGGCACCACGCCGCAGCCCGGGCCCTTGTAGGCAAGGCCTTCCGTACATGATTTTATTGGCCGACGGCCCGGGCAGATGCTCAGGACTTGGTCCAACGATGCGTCGGATGCCAGCTCTTTGCTAATCAAAGCCACATGCCACCTACCGCCCTCAAAACTATACCCATCACCCGGCCGTTCGCGGTCTGGGGGCTTGATATGGTTGGACCCCTTAAAGGAGGAACCCACAAGCAAAAATACCTACTGGTCATGGTGGATAAATTCACCAAATGGATAGAGGCAAAGCCTATTAAGACGGCCGAATCCAGACCGGTGATAGACTTCATATCAGGGGTAGTACACCGTTACGGCGTCCCCCATAGCATCATCACTGATAATGGCACGAACTTCATGGCCGACGAGGTCAAACTCTGGTGCAAAAACTTGGGCATCAAGCTCGACTACGCTTCAGTCTATCACCCTCAAACTAACAGTCAAGTCGAGCGAGCAAATGGTCTAATCATGAGCGGCAGGTCCCTCCAGGAATCTAATACGCACTGGGTAGAGAAGCTCGACTCTGTACTCTGTGGGCTGCGGACCACGCCGAATCGCACTACCGGATTCACACCATTTTTTATGGTGTACGACGCAGAGGCAGTTTTGCCCTGCGACATAATTCATGACTCACCTCGCGTGTGCATGTACAAAGAAAGAGAAGCCGAGCTCGATCGGCAGGACAGTTTGGACGCCTTGGAGGAGAAGCGCGACGTGGCAAAAGCCCGTTCCACATTCTATAAACAGCAGGCTCGAAGATACCAAAGCAGAGAAGTACAGGCTAAAGCTTACAATGTTGGCGAATTAGTTCTACGCCTGCCGGACAAGAAAAAGGACAAACTCAAGCCCAAAATGGAGGGTCCCTTCATCATCGACCAAGTCCTGACCGGCGGAGCGTACCATCTGTGGAATGCATCGGATAACCGACTGGAGCCGAACCCATGGAATGCAGCCCGTCTCCGAAGATTCTACGCCTAGCGCCGGACTCTGGGTTCGTCTCCTTCCTCCGTATATATTTTATACTTTAACTGTCTTTTATTCCTCTCCTTCTCCCTCCTTTTTTCTGAAGCCGTTGGAGGCTCGTTTGCGCACTGTTCGCACACACTTGACACGTTATCCGCGCTCAGTATACCTGGGGGCTTCTTTAACAGAAGCTTATTTATACGGGCTTTATGCCCAATACATGTGTCACACTTCCGCATGTACCTTTTATTCACCATCATATGGATCGATATGACTTAAATTTTGGCCAAGATGGATTGCCTGGCTCCTGTGCTTACCCCTACGTTCCCGATTGTTCGGCTAGGTGGTAAAGGGAGCACCTCTGCGATTGTTACCGCGGGGTCAGCCGGACGTGTACCTCAGACTAGGTGAAGCCGAAAGCTAGTGTTCTTAAGGGAATATTCGGTCGGTGAACTAAAAGATGATTTCTTACTTATTCATTTATCTGCCCCTAGATTTTTTCTGCTTTTTTCGCAGTCTGGACATGCACTTTAGGGCATGCCTCCCAAGGAAAGGAACCCCTAACGGAACTATTCTCCCTGGAAGATGTTTCTTACTAACCATGTAATATAACATACCTAGTTGGGCACTTGTCTGATAGAGCACTAATGACCCCTACGCCTGGTCTCCACGCATGCCCCGGTTCTTACATAACCGCGAGGGTATTCGGACACACTCCAAACTATCGGGTCCCGAGGTTGAAGTGAAAGGGTCCGCTACGACAAACGATCTACAATCCGGCTAGAAGGCATTTTACATGTCATTTTTAATTACATAGTCAAACTGACTGATTGTATTCCTCTTCAATACCATCTAATAGGCTATCTAGTTTACAGTCCCGCTAGGAATACTTTGCGGCCAACTCTACTTGGCCGCACACTAAGCTCACAGGGATCTCCTTCCCATCGGGCCCCACAGGTCCAACCTCGGCCATGTGGTTTGGGCAGCCTTTGTTGTACCGCGTCTTCACCATGGCCCAGGCCTCCCTGGTGCCTTGATGGCAGGCCGATATCTTCCATAGCCGGAAGCGCCGCCGTGCTCCCTAAAGCCTCTCTACAAGCTCTCCAAGGCCTTCGGGTAGGAGATGGATGGCCACAAGGCCTGGGCGACGCCTCTCATCACCTGCCGAACTCGTTCGTGTAGTTGCAGTAGTTCGGGAAGTAGGTCACCCGTTGAACCGGGCATTTCCTCTGCAAGACGACCTGTGAGCATACCTGTAGACATATTTCTGTTAATCGACTTCCTCGTCGAACTCTTCTTTTCAAAAGTTCGCTCAAGCACTTACTATAAATGCCGCGACGAAGCCGCTAATTCTCCTTAAGGAGTCAGACAGCTGGGCTCGAACATCCTTTAGTTCCTCACCCAGCTGGGTGTTGGCATCTTGGAGATTATTTTTCTCTTGCCTTACCCTTGTAAGCACATTCTCGCCGGCCTTTAACTGGCGCAGGAGATGTTGCTTGTCCGGATCTAGTTCGGCGCCATCTGCAATATTATTGTCAGACTTATACACACGCCGCACTTCACAAACTACTTATCTTTCGAAGTATATATTACCGGAGGGGGTCTCTGTGGCTCCCCCTGTGGCGGCTAGTGCGGCCTCAAGTTGGGCCTTGCACTCTTCAAGCTCCTTAGACAGTCGGGTATTCTTTTCCGTAAGATCCTGCATAATAAATGATCCTTAAATTAGTTCTCCTAACTATTTTAAGTCTCGGGGGCTACTGGCATATATAACTGTCAAATCTCCTCACCCGTATGTCCTTTACATACTGCTCCGTGGCTCTGGCTAGACCATCTTGAGCGGCAAGGAGGTGCGCGTCTCCCGAATTGAAGGCGTTCAATGCCTCTTGGGAGAAACATGCGTCATGAAGAACTGTCCGGCGGCGCCTGTGATTCATGGCACTCTCCACCTCGGAGTTGGTGGTGGACAATCTGTCGGCATCCTCTGTCGGAGGAGCATCCGACGCACGCCTCGTGTTCACCTTTGCTTCCGGACCTGGCGTTGGAGCCTGGCCGGCGGAGGCTCGATTGGCCATCTCTCCAGACACAGTCCGACGAGCGCTCTTTTTCCTGAAAGGAGCACCAGCGTTAATATACCTTCCCGGAATCAATCCCGGGAATATGGTGACACGCCTTACCGTTGCGGCGGCGTTTCAATCCGTACCGCACTTCTTTTCAGCCTGCGTGGCCGTGCTGCCTCTTGTTGGCTAGCCGCCGCGGGCTCAGCCTCCCGCCTCGAAGGCACCCCCTGCGAAACACCATTGATATACGGTGATCAAAAATAAGCACGGATGGGTAATTATCAAACTACTGGGGCTTCGGTCTTAGTTACCTGTGAGGCTGGAAGTATTCCGGGGTAGTCGGCCGTAATGGCGACCAAGGCATTATCGATGCTTAGTTGGTGAAATACCCCATCAATCAGCTCCACCGATATGTCCGGATCCTCTTGGGAGGCCGAATCGAGGAACCGTTCCGGATCCTCGGGTTGCGGAGGCGGGCTGTTTATATCTTTTACGACCCGAAGCAGTTCCTGCGTCGAACTCACAAAATGAAATATATAACCATGGGAGTACTGATCGGATGTGCGGAAAAGGGGATGTTCGCTTACCCAGCTTCGAGGATTGTTCATAGAAAATCCGTTCAATGGACTGACGCGGAGAAAATCCTCCTCTTCCCCCTTGTACAGTGTGGACAAAATCTTGACCAGATCGGCGACCGATCCTGGCCCCTTACGGCCGTGACGGGTGGCATCATCCTCCCCGTTGAAATCCCACATGGGGTGGCCCCTATACTGGAGCGGCTGCACCCCCCGCATAATGCATGTGGCCATGACACTGATCATGGTCAGTCCGGAATGAGCTAGCAACCTTATTCGGCTCATCAGGTAAAGGACGTCCCTGTCGATGTTCCTTTGGGGTCTCCGTGGAGGCCAACTTAGGCGTTTCTTCAAGGGAGCATTACTGAACTCCGAGAGGCCAGTCCGAATGGGATCCGGTAGCGGGGCGTCTTCTATATAAAACTATTCCAAAGGCTAGTCTTCGGACGCCTTCTTCGGGGTTCCGGATAGATATCCGGTCCCGGCGATGCGCCATACCTCGGCTCCACCCACTTGATATATTGACCCCTCATGAGAACGGGGTACGAGGCAGAATAATCTCTTCCACAGCGCAAAATGAGCCTCGACGCCCAGAAACAGTTCGCAAAGGGCTACGAAGCCCGCGATGTGCAGGATGGAGGCAGGCGTAAGGTGGTGCAGCTGGAGGCCATGAAACTCCAGGAGCCCCCGGAGAAACGGATGTATTGGAAATCCGAGTCCTCTTATCAGATAAGAGACAAAGCATACCCGCTCTCCTTTGGAAGGATCGGGGACGCTCTCCGCTTGCTTTCCGCCCTTATAGGTGGCGAGTCCGGCTCGAACTGGAACCATAAAGGCTGGGGGAAGAAATCCCTTGGTTTGGAGTGTCACTAGCTTGCTATGCGGGACTGAGCATCTCTCCCAATCCCCAGGCTTGGGGCTGGGAGCGCGAGAGGAGGAGCCGCGTCGACTGTCCATGATAGAATGGATTTTTTGTCAGAGGTGCTCCGATGAAAGCTTGCGAAGGGGGGATGGTGTGATTCGGATCTAGATCCTCGTCTCTTTTTATAGGCAGCTCATTTGCGCAGCTAGGGGGGAAAGTGTAAAAATACCCTGGCTTTTCGCATTCGTTCGACACGTGGAAGATGGCCATTATTGGGCGTGGAAGCCAAGGAGCACAGCATTTATCAGAAGGCGGACACTATTCGACAAGTATATGGAATTTGGAGAAGAACCCGCCTCACAATACCGAAGACAATCTACGCGCCGGACTCGTCGTCATTGAAGCCTGGTTCGGGGGCTACTTGTAACGCCCCGAGTTCGATGCGCCAGGTGTCTACCAGTTATTCGCTGTCGTTGCCATGTCATTTTCTTGTGTGTTGCATTTTATCATGGCATCATGTGCATTTCATTTTGCATACGTGTTCGTCTCATGCATCCGAGCCTTTTCCCCGTTGTCCGTTTTGCAATCCGGCGCTCCTATGCCCTCCGGCGTTCCCCTTTCGTCTCTCGTTGTGAGCGGGTGTTAAACGTTCTCGGAATGGACCGAGGCTTGCCAAGTGGCCTTCGTACACCACCGGTAGACCGCCTGTCAAGTTTCGTGTCATTTGGAGGTCGTTAGGTACTCTAATGGTTAACCGGGTAACCATAAAACCCCCCTTCTCTTTGCAGCCCAACACCCCTGTGGCACAAAACCCATCTAACTCCCCTCCATGCTCTCGGTCGTTCGATCACGATCGCGTGGCCGAAAACCGCTCCTCATTTGGACTCTCCTAGCTCCCTACACCTATAAAAGACCCTCCCCTTCCATTTTCGCGGATGAAACCCTAGCCTAGCCTCCCTCTCGCCGCCGGACACGTCCGCCCGCCGACGGACATGTCCGCCCGCGCCCACAGCCAATCCGGAGCCGCCACACGTTCCCGTAGCCTCTCCTCGCCGCTGAGGCCCGCCGAGCCCGTCTTGGGCCCGCGGGGCCCATCCCGTGCCGCCGCTCGGCCCGAGCGCCGCCCGCGCCCGAGCTCCTCCCCGCGCCGC
>NC_057803.1:679798287-679809334 GCF_018294505.1 Triticum aestivum
GACCTCGCCGCCCGGCCTCCGCTCGCCCTCGCCGCCCACCTGCCCCGTGCCTCCCGCTGCCGTCTTCGCGCTCGTCACCGCCGCCGCCATGGAGTTCGACGCCGGCTCCCTGCTGCCGCCCTGCTCCGGCGACGGATCTGGCAGGATCTGGCCTCCACCGCCCGGATCTAGCCATCTTCGGCGGGATCCGCATCCCTCCACCGCTGGAGCCGCTCCAAGCCACCGCCGTTGTTCCGCCCCGCGCGGAGGAGCACCGCCGCCCGCTCGACCCTGCCGGCGCCCGTCGACCGCTCGACCCCCGCATGGGCCTCGGCCTCTCCAGGCCCAGATCCCGGCCACCTCGGCCTCCCCGGCCCATGGCCCCGGCCTGCCAGGCCTGCTCCTCCTTCCCTCCTGGGCCAAGCCCACTCTGGTGAGAAGCCCGCTTAATCCCCGCCCGGTGCACGTCTTAGTTATATTGCGCTTGGCTCTGTATTTTTTTCACTGTCCCAGATCTGCAGTAAAAATCATGCCATGTTCGTCATGTTGTATCTCTACATCCGTAGCTCTGTTTCATGCGTGTAATATGTCAAATTGTTCGTCTCAACGAGTACATCATTTCATTCCATATCATCATATTCATTTGAGGTCATCTTGATGCCTGAATCATTGTTGCAAGAGTGCTTCGTAATGTTTTCTGTTGTCTGTTAACAGAACGAGCTCTTTTGTCATTTTTGCCATGATTGATGTGTGCATCCTATGAGGTTGATGTCTACATGTGTTTTGAACTATGCCATGTCTTCTTTACAGAGGTGTATGCCATGTATTTTTGTGATCAATGTGGTGACTAGCACAAGCATGCAAACTAGGCATCGTGATGTTGCTGATTTTGGTCCCTGTTCTGCTGTTATTTTGATGCCATGTAAACATGTTGCTACAGAGTGATCCATGCATATTTTGAGATACTTCAGTAAGGGTGTTTTGAACATATGGTTATGATCTATCCATTTATGCCCCTGTTTGTAATTATGGAGTAGTCTAGCATGTCATTTTCGTGCTCTACTTTTGCTTCAAAATGTTTCCCGGCAGATTGTTTACTTGTTATTCAATTTTGCCAAGGTTGTTGTAGTTGATCCTTGCATGCTATGGACTTGTTCTTGACTTGGTTTGTTTCACAAACATGTCTTCTTGATGATGCCATGCTTATCTTGTCATGCAATGACTTGTGGTGAGTGATTCAAGCTTGTTAAGTAGGGTACATGATGTTGCTGTTTTGCTAGGCTGAATCTGTTATTTCGTGATGCTATATAAACATGTTGCTACTAGTCATTCTATTCATAATCTTGAGATGTCCACTAAATATGTTTTGTCCTACATGTCATCCTCTAACCATCCATGCCCCTGGTTGCATTTATAGCTTGCTGTAGCCTGTTGTTTCCTTGCTCCAAAGTTGCTTGATAATGTTGATGTCAGCCTGTTAACATTAAGTTCAGTTGTTATCATGATTGTTGCTAGTGTTCCATGCACCCTATGAACTTGCTATTGCCATGCTTAGCTTCACAAACATGCCTTCTTACTGTTGGTTGCCTTTCCATGCCATGTATTGCTCTGTAGTGAGTTGCACAAGCTCATTTACATGCCTTCATAATTCTGTTTCTGCCATGTTTGAATCTGTAATATAACTTGCTATGTTTACGTGGGTGCCATCATATTTTCTGATCCTTTTTGGCTTATGGTCAGTAAGGGACCTTTGTTCTACGCATTTAGTAGATTCATGCCATGCCTTTGTTTGCCATGATAAGTTCCTGTAACATGTTGTTTGATAGCTCTAAACATTGCAACCTGATGTTATTTTCTGCAAAGTCTGAAATTGTTATTGTTTGCAATCTTTCCATGTGTGTTTGAGCATGTTCTAGTGATTTCTGGAGATAGCTCAGTGTTCATGTTTTGTTGTGCTTTACCTGTACATCATGCCCATGTCTTTTTTTTTCATGTTGAGGTCCTGTAGCATGTTGTTTTGATGCTTGCAATATGCCTAGTTGCTATTTTGGATAGCTTGTCCTTTAAACTTGTTTAGTGTGTGTGTTGAACCGTTGCTCCGTTTTGAGTGTGCTCTATATGAAACTTGCTTAGAATTGCATGTAGTTTCATATTATCATGTTGCTTCCTTGTTTTGAGGTGTTTGCTTGATGTTTGAATGCATTTTGCATCAATGCCATGTTTAACTTGTTTTGCTCATATCTTCTAGGCCGTAGCTCCGAACTTGATGAACTTTATATGTAACTTGACTAGAATCTCATGTAGATCATCTTGGTACATCTTAACTTGCTGTTTAACAACTTGAACATAAGGTTTATTCAGATCTGGATCAATTTCGAAATATGCATATGAGGACTTACTGGAATTGTTATATGTTGTTCCCAGCCTCATTTAAACTTGCTTTGATGTGTTGCTTTTGTTTGCATCATCCCTTGCCATGAGTAGCTTCATGTAGTCTTGTCATGCATCATACTTGTTGTGCATCATGCCTTGTTCATGTGTGGTGTGTTTACTATGTTGTGTGCTTCTTTTCGATAGTTCCTGTTTCGTTGCGATCGTGAGGATTCGTTCGTCTACGTTTGGTTCGGCTTCATCCGTTCGTCTTCTTCCTTGCGGGATTTCAGGCAAGATGACCGCTACCCTGGATCTCACTACTATCATTGCTATGCTAGTTGCTTCGTTCTATCGCTATGCTGCGCTACCTATCACCTGTTTATCGAGCCATCCCATATTGCCATGAACCTCTAACCTTTGACACCTTTCCTGTGCAAACCGTTGTTTGGCTATGTTACCGCTTTTGCTCAGCCCCTCTTATACCGTTGCTAGTTGCAGGTGAAGTTGAAGATTGCTCCATGGTGGACAGGATTTGTTTGGGATATCACAATATCTCTTATATTATTAATGCATCTATATACTTGGTAAAGGGTGGAAGGCTCGGCCTTTTGCCTGGTGTTTTGTTCCACTCTTTCCGCCCTAGTTTCCATCATACCGGTGTTATGTTCCCAGATTTTGCGTTCCTTACGCGGTCGGGTGATTTATGGGACCCCCTTGACAGTTCGCTTTGAATAAAACTCCTCCAGCAAGGCCCAACCTTGGTTTTACCATTTGCCTCACCACCACCTATCCCTTTCCCTTGGGTCGGCCAACCCGAGGGTCATCTTTATTTTAGCCCCCCCGGGCCAGTGCTTGTCTAAGTGTTGGTCCGAACCGAGGAGCCTGCGGGGCCACCTCGGGGCAACTCGAGGGATGGTTTTACTCGTAGCTTGACTTATCCGGTGTTGCCCTGAGAATGAGATATGTGCAGCTCCTATCGGGATTGTCGGCGCATCGGGTGGCTTTGCTGGTCTTGTTTTACCGTTATTGAAATGTCTTGTAAACCGGGATTCCGAGTCTGATCGGGTCTTCCTGGGAGAAGGTCTATTCCTTCATTGATCGTGAGAGCTTATCATGGGCTAAGTTGGGACACCCCTGCAGGGTATAATCTTTCGAAAGCCGTGCCTGCGGTTATAGGCAGATGGGAATTTGTTAATGTCCGGTTGTAGATAACTTGACACCAGATCCGAATTAAAACGCATCAACCGCATGTGTAGCCGTGATGGTCTCTTCTCGGCGGAGTCCGGGAAGTGAACACGGTTTTTGGGTTATGTTTGACGTAAGTAGGAGTTCAGGATCACTTCTTGATCATTACTAGTTGACGACCGTTCCGCTTGCTCTCTTCTCGCTCTTATTTGCGTATGTTAGCCACCATACTTGCTTAGTCGCTGCTGCAGCCTCACCACTTTACCCCTTCCTTTCCTTTTAAGCTTTGCTAGTCTTGATACCCTTGGTAATGGGATTGCTGAGTCCTCGTGGCTCACAGATTACTACAACAACAGTTGCAGGTACAGGTTATGCGATGATCATGACGCGAGAGCGATGCTTGCTTGCTTTGAGTTCTTCTTCTGCTTCTTCTTCGATCAGGGGATAGGTTCCAGGTCGGCAGCCTGGGCTAGCAGGGTGGATGTCGTTTGAGTTTCTGTTTGTGTTTCATCCGTAGTCGGATGATGCTCTGATGTATTGTGATGTTGTATTCATGTGGCATTGTATGCCTTATGTATGTATCCCCATCTATTATGTAATGTTGATGTAATGATATCCACCTTGCAAAAGCGTTTCAATATGCGGGTCTATCCTTGGTGGGACCTTCGAGTTCCTTTGGGATAGGGTCGCATATTGGGCGTGACACTACTGAGGGATTCCTGGATTAGGGGGTGTCCGGATAGCCGAACTATCACCGTTGGCCGGACTCCTGGACTGTGAAGATACAAGATTGAAGACTTCGTCCCGTGTCCGGATGGGACTTTCCTTGGCGTGGAAGGCAAGCTTGGCGATACGGATATGTAGATCTCCTACCATTGTAACCGACTCTGTGTAACCCTAACCCTCTCCAGTGTCTATATAAACCAGAGGGTTTTAGTCCATAGGACGAACAACAATCATACCATAGGCTAGCTTCTAGGGTTTAGCCTCTTTGATCTCGTGGTAGATCTACTCTTGTACTACCCATATCATCAATATCAATTAGGCAGGAGTAGGGTTTTACCTCCATCGAGAGGGCCCGAACCTGGGTAAAAACATCGTGTCCCTGTCTCCTGTTACCATCCACCTAGACGCACAGCTCGGGACCCCCTACCTGAGATCTGCCGGTTTTGACACCGACAGTCATCGCTGCCAGTGCCCTAGAGCAGCGACGGAGGAGCACACCAGTAGGCTTTGGGAACCATAGTGTCTTCAGGTTCTGGTCAGGATCGTTTTGCTTCTTTCTGATCGAATCCGCTAGGGATGTATTGATTTTGAGATTTATACTCTTCCTTGCTCCCGGCGGAAAATCTATAGACACTATGAACAGGATCTTCACTTTGCATCTGAAAATTAAGATCCATGGCGTTGTTGTGCGATTACAAAAATTAGGAAGCATGGATGATGTCTACTGAATTGGGATTAACTTGTGCCGAATTCTTTATGAACTTTTTTTTCTATATGAACTCCTTTGTTCAACTGGATAATCATTTTATTTTAGTTTGGAGTGATGCTGCGAAAAATTCCTTTGATTCTTCTCCATAGAAAAAATCATCTTAGATATTTCGGATCGAAGTTGACATGATGTTTTCGGATCTGCATATGATAACAAGTAATATAGTGAGTTTATTGCATTTCTATACAATTATTTTCTCATATAGTTAATGAAATTTGACTCATTGTACTCATTATGTATATACAAGATGGTTCTAATGCTTCCTCAAAAAGCAAAATAAAATTATCAAGAAACACGTATAGGGAGGCACAAGATGCGCTAATGATGGCTGAGGTATGCACTGCCGCCTTATTTTATTGTTTTTGTCATACAATAAGAAGAATATATATGCATCTTTTAGATAGCTACATATTCACGTAAACCGATGTGAGCCTGTAACTATCCCAAGTGAGGTTTATATTATAAGGGGCCCCAGGTTCTAACTTCGCCTCGGCCCCCCGGAATCTCCGGACCGGCCCTGTGGGCGGCCGCACTTAAGGTGGTTGACTCGTTGAACCCAAGTGGCACTAATGATAGAGATAGGGTAAGTGTCATTTCTTTCATGATTCTTTCATGTTCATCATGCTTCTTCTTGGTGTTTCAAGTGCTAACTTGTTCGTTTGCTTGTAGCTCACTATTGTACAAAACTTATTCCAAGGAGAGGAGAAGAAGACAAAGAAAGGAAAGATCAAGAAAGGGAGACCATTTACCTTGTCTCATTGCTATGAAGAATTGAAGGATGATGAGAAATTGAAGCCCCGTGATGGTGTCGATGATGAGGACAGCAACAAACACAAGCGAACTATTGATTTGGATGATGATGATGAGGAGGTATCAAATGATGACGGCAAGAGAAGCCCTACACCAAACTCGGTTTCCTACTCCAAACCGGATGGATGCAAGAAAGAAGGAAAATAAAAGAAGAGGAAAGGAGATGACGAGCTAAAAAATGCCATGGAAGCAATTGTGAACGCGAGAAAGGAAGCGAACGAGGTGAGGAAGATGGCAAGGAACCAAGATGCTCCGGCCGAGGAGAGGAGGGTGGCGGCCGAGGAGAGGAACGTGGAATTGGAGGAGAAGAAAGTGGCCATGGAGGAGCAAACTAGGTTGCTCGAATGGGAGAAGTACTTGTTCTTCATGGATACATCTACCCTCAATAAGAAGCAAAAGGAGTATATCAATCTTACCCCTGAAGAAGTCTTAGTCCAAAAAAGAGCCATGGTTGGCATGGGCGGCATGGGAGGCATGGGCGCCATGGGAGGCATCGGTGGCTTGGAGCTACCATGGGCAACATGGGAGGCATAGGTGGTTTTGGAGCTACCATGGGGGCCATGGGTGGCTTCGGAGCTATCATGGGAGGCATGAGTTTTGCGCCTCTCATGGGAAGCATGGGAACACCTCTAGGTGACATGGGAGGAATGTCTTCCGGTGTGCCTCATCACACACCTTCGCATGATGCCGTTGAAGATCTTACCAACTCCGGCCGAGCTCCACAAGATGATGCGGCGCGCGATAATGAAGAGGAGGAGGAAGAATCGTCTTCGGATGAGGATGATGAATCGGAGGAAGAGGAGGACAAAGACGAGGACTAGGCATGATTGTTGATGTGCCATTCGTTTGTGTGAACTTTTATGTCATGAATTTGCCTTGGATTTTGAACTTGGTTGGATAATGTTGTGGGCATGAATTTGAACTTTTATGCATGAACTTGTTTGGGCGATTTTAAACTATGCTATGTCTTGTTTTGATGTTTGAAATAGCATCATATTGTCTCCAAAATGCAATATATGGCAAGCGTCGGCTGCTCGCGCATGCTACAGTTTAGCGCGTCTGTTGGAGCTGCTCGGGTGTGCTATATTTTGCAGGGGCCGCTCGAGCCAGCGCACCGCGGATCGCAAAAGCTGGCGATGCCAGCGCTTTATACTATTTTTAGCGCGCCGCGCATTGCGCATCTGTTGGAGATGCTCTTAGTACGCCGACTCTTCGGTTACGAACGACCAAAGAGGCCTTTTCGGTTTCCAGATAGTTGAATCACATATTTTTCTTAAAAATGAATGCTTACATGGTGAGTTGCATGGCCAAAATAATTATGAGAACTAATGATGTGGCAAGGCTGCTGAGGTGGACAGGCTGCATGTCAAGAGAAATAGGATAGTGGGGATGAACTATTTAGGTATTATAGATTGATCGGAAATACTTCTGCTTCGGTACACCACACATTAACGGTTGAGATTAACCCATATATACCCCTTCATAATAAAGGGTAAGATGGTCTTTTTCTGAAAATGCCCCTACATAATAAAGGGTAAGATGGTCTTTTTTCTGAAAATGCCCCTTCATAATAAAGGGTAAGATGTCTTGTTCTGAAAGTACATCACGAGAGCTTGTATAAGAATTGCACCTCGCGACTGGGCTGGCCCATTAATCCATGTCCCTCATAGCACGTTCAATATAAATGATCACATATTTTTCTTAAAAATGAATGCTGATGTGGTGAGTTGCATGGCCAAAATAATTATGAGAACTGATGATGTGGCAAGGCTACTGAGGTGGACAGACTGCATGTCAAGAGAAATAGGATAGTGGGGATGAACTATTTAGTTATTATAGATTGATCGGAAATACTTCTGCTTCAGTACACCACACATTAACGGTTGAGATTAACCCATACCCCTTCATAATAAAGGGTAAAATTGTCTTTTTCTGAAAATGCCCCTTCATAATAAAGGGTAAGATGGTCTTTTTCTGAAAGTACGCCGCGAGAGCTCGTATAAGAATTGCACCTCGCGACTGGGCTGGACCATTAAGCCATGTCCCTCCTAGCATGCAGGGCTTCCGTGATGCGGTGGATGCATGTATCCTGATTGAGTTAGTGTTTCAAGGCCGCAAGTGGACTTTCGAAAAGAAGGTGGCAGGTGGATCTTTTACTTGGGCCAGACTGGATAGAGCTTTCGGTTCAACTGAGTGGTGTGCACAATTCCCGCTGGCGGCCGTGGAGCACCTCACCGCGGCAACATCTAACCACTCACCGATCCTGCTGCATCCCACTCCACCTGTTGGAAGAAGGACCGGGGCATGGTTTAAATACGAGTGTATGTGGGACACCCATCCAGGTTTGATTCCGGCCGTCCAGAATGCATGGGAGGCGAACGGCCCCAATCTGACGGCTGCGGAGGTGCGAGCTAACCTAGCTGCATTATCAAATAATCTGGGCGAATGGAGCAAGACATCTTTTGGTAGTGTAGAAGGAGAAATCAGAAGGCTTAAGAGAGAGTTGGGCAAACTCAGGAATGATCCACACAGGACAGGACCGACTCATGCAGAGATCAAGATTAATGACAGGTTGATCGAGCTCTATCTTCGGGAAGAACTCATGTGGCGCCAAAGATCCCGTGTTCAGTGGTTGTTAGAGGGAGATCGCAACACACACTTTTTTCATCTAAGAGCGTCTATGAGAAGGCGGAAAAACTTAATCAAATCGTTGCAAAAACAAGATGGGCAAGTTACGGAGGACCTCACGGTGATGCAGACTCTAGCACTGCAATACTATAAAAGTTTATATTCCTCAGAGGGGGTTCACGATATGGAAGAGGTACTCCAACACGTCCCAGTCAAAGTGACAACAACCATGAACGATCAACTTCTTGCCCCGTACATGGAAGGGGAAGTCAGGAACGCTCTTTTTCAAATGTTTCCCACTAAGGCCCCGGGGCCGGATGGCTTTCCTGCACACTTCTTCCAACGTCATTGGGACACTTGTGGAGCAGCCGTTACTAGGGCAGTACTCGGCATTGTGAGGGGGGAGGAGAGGCCGGAATGTGTTAACGATACTTTGCTGGTGCTAATACCTAAGGTATCAAATCCTACCTTATTGTCACAGTTTCGTCCTATCAGTTTATGCAACGTATTCTACAAGATAGCATCGAAGGTCTTGTCAAACCGTTTGAAAGTTATATTGCCTGAGATTATTTTAGAGGAGCAATCTGCATTCGTTCCGGGCAGGTTGAATACTGACAACATAATCTCCGCCTATGAGTGCTTACATTTCATGAAGAGGAATAAATCGAGGGGCAATAGTCATTGTGCACTCAAACTGGACATGATGAAATCTTATGATAGGGTTGAGTGGAGTTACTTGGAAGTTATCATGAGGAAACTGGGTTTTGCGGCACCTTGGATCACGGTCGTCATGAACATGGTCAAAACAGTTTTCTTTTCTATTCTTTTTAATGGTAACATTTTGGAGGATTTTAACCCTTCTCGAGGTATTCGATAGGGAGATCCTATCTCTCCATATCTTTTCTTGTTGGCAGCAGAGGGCCTTTCGTGCCTGTTAAAGTTTCAGAATGAATCATACCAGCTCAACGGCATTAAGGGGGCACCATTGGCTCCGTTGGTGAACCACCTTTTATTCGCGGATGATAGCCTGCTGTTTTTCAAGGCGAGTGTTGATTGAGCAGAAGAGGTGTCAAACCTATTGGATATATACTGCAGGGCTTCGGGTCAGAGAATTAATAAAGACAAATCTTCCATCTTCTTTAGCAAAGGGTGCTCGCAGATTGCCAAAGATGCAGTCAAGGGCTGTTTACAAGTGCCAAATGAATCACTGAGTGATAGATACCTTGGAATGCCAACTGACGTAGGTCACTCAAAGATGGGTACATTCAAACATCTGAGTGATCGGGTTTGGGATAAAGTCAAAGGCTGGATGGGCAAGTGTTTGTTAGCAGGTGGTAAAGAGGTTTTAATCAAATTTGTAGCACAAGCAATTCCCGTCTTTTCAATGTCATGCTTCAAATTGCCTCGAGGACTGTGCAACCATATCAATTCAATCATTCGCAAGTTCTGGTGGGGATGTAAACAGGGAGGAAGGAAACCGGCATGGGTCTCTTGGGAGGTGATGACGAGACCTAAATATCTTGGTGGAATGGGTTTTAGAGACCTCGAGCTTTTTAACTTGGCACTTCTAGCTCGTCAGGCATGGAGGGTGCTTAATGACCCCACTTCTTTAAGTGCAAGAATCCTGAAGGCCTCTTATTTCCCTCAAGCCTCATTTCTCAATGCTGAGCTGGGCTCACGACCGTCACAAATTTGGCGAGCTTTGCTTGAAGGTAGAGACATCCTCAAACAGGGATTAATCCGGAGGATTGACAACGGCCTGAGCACGAAGATTTGGGAGCATAATTGGATTCCCAAGGAATCGTCTCTGCACCCAGTAGTTTCTATGGTCCAAAACCCACCGGAGTTGGTCTCAGAACTGCTGCTGCCAGCGACGGCATCATGGGACTCGGCGCTGATTACATCAGTTTTTCTCCCCACTGATGCTGAAGCGATCATGAAGATTCCGATATGTACAAGGAATGTAGACGTCCTTTGGGCATGGCACCCGGATAAGAAAGGGCGCTTCACAGTTAGCTCTGCATACAAGTTCATGGTTAAGACAAAGATCACCAGAGAAAATTGGCTTGAAAAGAGGAGCGGCTCCTCAACCGGGAGAAAGGAGGAAGAGGACTAGACAAATCTTTGGAACATGAAAGTACCATAAAAAATACAAGTGTTTCTATGGCGTTTGGCTCGCCACTCGCTCCCAACAATGGATGTGCTGAGCAGACGGAATATGTCAACAAGGGACGCATGCCCTTTGTGCGGGGTAGCTGATTCTTGGCGTCATGCATTACTAGCTTGTACCCATGCACGGTGCACTTGGGCTTTGGCGGATCCTGTTCTGCTGTCCAAAATGGCGGAAAATGAGGAGCCCCGAGCCAAGAATTGGCTCTTCCAGCTCAATGAGGACCTTGATTGGAACCTGTTTGTACGGATGGTGGTGACCCTTTGGTCGATATGGTTTGCACGAAGACAAGCTATCCATGAAGGTATATTCCAATCGCCGGGGCAAACATCATATTTCGTCGAGCGATACATATATGAACTTAGTCAGGTTCCTTCCCAAGGGGCTATGAATAACCCCGGTGAGGG
>NC_057803.1:679809630-679831315 GCF_018294505.1 Triticum aestivum
GTTGGAGGGAGTAGTCAAAATCAGCGTTGATGGCGCCTTGGCGCGCAACAGAAGGAGGAGGAGTGGTCTCCGTGGTGTGCCTTGTCATACTGGGATGTACCTCGGTTCATCCGCAGTGGTATTCAATGGAATCAAAGACCCAACAATTCTTGAAACCTATGCTTGCAGGGAAGGCATGGCTCTGGCGGACGATCTTCTACAAAGGAAAATAAAAGTGGTGTCGGATTGCTTGGGAGTAGTGAACGACATCAACAAGGGCACGGGAGGAGTCCATGTTGCCATTGTTCATGAAACTAGCTGGGTGACCCGCGCATTTGCGCGGCTAGATCTACCAGTTTATTATTGTTTAATTTATTTTGTGGTAGAATCTTCTTGGCGAGTGTATTGAGTTTGTGCTGAGGATGGTGTACAATGGTTGATCCAGAATATTTTGCCCAGGGTGAACCTGTGTGGACTCTTCATATAGATTTTTGGCCAGTTTTATTGTTTTCCTTCTCTGGTATAGTCCATAGTTCAACAAATCTCTCATGGCGGGTCATGGTTCGTCTTGTCCACCATTGAGAGACACCACTATTGGTCTCTAACAATGAAAGACTGACATTCTTGACCCACCATACGGAATCATTGACTTGTGAACTATTCTCGAGGTTTTCCTTTTTCAAGTACTATTTATCCCTTGTCGCCGGTCCTGCACCTACAATTTTCTATTCTGATGTCATGAGAATTCATATAAACTAGTTGATACCCCGCGCGTAGCTGCGGAAAATAGAAGAAAAATTCTATAAAACATGAGCTATACAAAAAGTTGATATCGAGTGCACATATATATAGGTAGGGTGGAATAATCCAAGATATAACTCGTATAAGCACTAAACTCGCATCTGAATATTCTGAAGTCCAAGCTGTTCAAACATCTTACCTGTGTTAGGATTCATAAGAGAATAGAGATGTGAAAAATCATGAGAACACATGGAAAAACCACCGTCAAAGTCCAAAGGCACATTTCAAAGCAACATATGGACACATGTCTCCAATTTAGTTGAGCTTTTGAAACAAAATTTCAATATTATTGTGTATGGAGAGATGAGCTAGGTTTGTTAAGAAGATGTAAATAGATATATAAATACAAACATCTGAAGAGTGAGTTACATGTCATGTTACAAAATTGTGCTTCATGAATCAACAGAGCAACCCCCAATACTTTTTTTTTTGAAGTTTCAAGTTTCAACCCCCAATATCTAACACACTATTAATCTTCAAGTGACGCACCAAGTAAATAATGAGAGGATATTGCTACAGAACCCATAAACCAATCATACTATGTGAAATCATCAGCGGTAGGTGGATCGCTAATCGCAATCTACCAATCACTGGCACGCGGAGACCTTGGTAAGCAGCTCCAGATCCACCCCCCAGATGTTCCTTGGCTCAGAGCAGATTAACAAAAAAAAAATCAACATATATTCTTTTACTGAAATATATACTTGGTCAATATTGGAGCATGAGGAGAATTCAACAAATAAAAATTCACTCTCTTTTCTTGTAAAAGAAGCGCTTCAAGTTAAAATTCAGGTTCATGATTCGCCTATCGAAGGTGCACCTGAATCCCACTTGCACGAGTACTCTTACTCCTTGTTCACGATCCTGAAGGCGATGCCTTGTACGGCAGCCCGGCATGTAACCTGATGATGCAGGTCTCTTCGTCGTCCCCATCCTCGTGGATGGTGTACTCTGAAGGCTTCTGGTAAAGCCTTGAGGATCTTGGGCGGCGGCTGATCATGGTCGTACTGCACACGGTTGTACTTGTTCCACTTGAACCCTGACCACACCTGCGTGATGTACCTGGGCTTCCTCCTCTGCCCCACCCTCGGCGGCGTCTGTGGCAGCGCGACCGGTCAGAGGGCCTACGACCCTTCCTTGTCGTTGGCTGGGCCATGATGCCTCCTCCATCTGTGCTCTTACCTTCGTTGTGCCCGGCCGTCTTGGAGCTCAGTGCAGGGATGAGGAAGGGAAGGGCTATGTGGCGTCGAGCCGGGCTAGCAGCAGGGCCACCGGCGCGGATGCCAGTTGGCATGTTTTGGTGCCCTAGACGCCTGTGAACGACGGGAATTTAAGAGGACAGGAGAAAGGGATCAAGGGAAGCGAAACTGGAATTTAGGAAGAAATCAACCGTAGTCCCTTCGGTTACCGAATTAAAAGTAGTGGATCTCAGTTACGAAAGCAGAAGCATCGGCGGACTATCAGGGAGTTCAGTAGTTGCGGCAATAAGAAACGTAGAAGGAAATAACTTTTTTTAGGCAACATCTACTATGCCAACAAATCGAGTCGGAGGGGATACACGCTAGGAGGGGAGGCATCGAACGGGACGGGGCGAATGAAAAATAGAGGGTGACGTGGCTTCACCACAGGCCAGGAAAATCAGGTAGTGGGGGGCTCCCCATTTAGATATAGTAGATAAGGATGTCTCATAACCTTATGTTTCCTTTATTGCCTAAAGTTTCATCGGATACATTAATAACATGTTATTGAAAAAATAACATGTTACTGAAAAACATTGCATGAAATATAGAAAATGCTTCTGCTTGAAAACAATGTTATTTGTGCACATGTCTCATCATTGCCTATACTGCTCATCTTATTCTCTAATTACCTCCATCTCTTAGCCATTTACGCCAAATATTGTGTCTCCCCAGTTACTGCCTCCTATTCTGTAAAGGTGGTAATTAACTAATCATCATTTAATTTATAAATTTATTCACACATATCTAAAATTTCATTTACCAGGTTTAATAATTTATTTCATCAAATAAAATAATATTTGAGACACTGATAATATTTTTGAGATATTCTGTCAATAGGACCGAGCAGCACAGTACCACCTAAAATAACTATTTTTCGTGTTATTTCCCATCTGGAATATATACATAAATCCTCATTGTTTCCAACATGTCGAGCCAACCTCTGATATGCTCCCTATATTTCCCCATACAATAATTGCACATACAAAAATTGACGAAACACATATCCTAGAAATTTTCTTCTTTAGCTACCCATGATACTTCGGAACAAATAAGCATATAATATCACTTCCTTGCCCATGCATTTGCTATTCCGGATTGTTGCAAACACAATATAATTAGCCGATCAAGGCTGAATTCAATTAGGCATCTTAGTGTATGCATGATATCGTCTATGTCTGCCAATATCGGCTTGTCAAGATTGTCGTAAGCGCACTCATCACCGGCCGAGCAGCTTAAGTACCTCATTATCCCCCATATATACGTATGCATATATGTGCACAACCTACTGGCATCTGATGATATACATCTTAAGGTCCGTTTCTTTCTTCCTGGTGCTAGTCTATGTGTTTGTATAGGACATAATTTCCATCACGGTAAGTACTCTAAATCAGCAAATATATTATTGCGTGATGACATCAGCAATGATGTCAATCCTTTGTAGTATTGGGATGCAAAATACGAATTGCGTTACAACAATGTCTATCAGCACCCACGCGGGACAACTATCAATTCATCCTGTCTCCTGGTCATGGCGTTTGACTCCAGTCTCCAATTGATACTGCTTTTATATGGAACGTGTCGGCAAGAAAAAATACCATAAGTGTGCACGTACGTGAACATTACTCTTGTCAGACTTTTTCTATGTGAAGACGCCTCCTTGCCTAATCTAATTACATCGCACGTCCGTATGTTTGATAACGTGATAGTCCAATATATTCGTACTGACACATTATTATGTTACGTAAAAACTTTTAAATCTTAGCCATTATTATTTTGATCGGACGGTGCAAATAATATTAACATATATGGACGAACATGGTGGCTTGTTTTACTTCTGTATTATGTATATAATAGATAGATATCAAGTCATTGTAATAGTTTTGATTTATGTTCCTTTGTTCATGAGACCAGAAACCATAACTTCGAGGCTCATATCCTCGTCAAATTTGCTTGTAATCTGATTGTAGGTAGGCACGTATGGTTGGGTACTCCCCATGACCCAGCACGTGTGCCTATGAACATCCTTGATCAATAAAGTGGCGAGGTTTCTTCTCAAAAATATATATATAAAATGACGTAAAAATACTGAGAAAAATATGACCTCATGAGGAGCTGAACTTATGACCACCCACTTAAAGACAAGTGCTGCTAACCATTTCATCCCATCAGTATTTGTGGTCCTTTCTAGCGCCAAATGTATAAGCAAACACAAGAGCGTTCATATATATGAAATATTTTCTGAAAAAATCAAAACTTTTATTGCAAAAAAATATGTGACCAATTTTGAAATGCCGAATAGTTTTGAATTTAAGAACCAAATTTTAGCAAACATGTTTTGAATTTAAACACAATTTTGAAACTTCAACAATTTCCGAAACATATTGTGGTTTTGTTTTTTGGTTTTTACTTGTCTCGTTTTCCTTCTATGTTTTATTTTTCTCTTTTTTCATTTCCTTTTCTTTATTAAAATTTGTGAACTATTTTAAAATCATCAACCTTTTCTTAAACCCATGAACTTCTCAAATTCGTGAATATTTTCTTAAATTCGCAAACTTTGTTTTCAAATCTTTGAACATTTTTTCAATCCATGAACCCTTTCTTAAGTTCGCAAACTTTGTTTTCAAAGCCTGAATTTTTTTTTAAATTCATGAAAATTTGTTTTCAAAATTGATGAACTTTTTTTAAATCCGCAAACGATTGAGTTGGCCCAATAGGAACCGAAAGGTAGCAAGGTCGTCGCCTAGTTGAACCAAGGCTGAGCATGTTTTTGTCATTTTTAGCTTATTTAATTTATTATTCTTTTTGAAACCTGTTAAAAATTGATATAATTTTGGAATGCCATAAAATATTGTTGTTTTCAAATATTGTTTACAGTTTTGAAAACTATTCGGGAATTTTCAAAAAATGTTCCTCATTTCGAATTGTTTTTGTTCACAAATTTAACAAATGTTTGAGTTTGAAAAATTTGATAATTTTTTTAAAAAGTATGTGGTTTGCAATTTGTGTGCAACATCAATTGTTGGGAACTTGTTCATAATTTTGGAGAAAGTGTTCAAGTTTATAAAATTTTCGTATGCAGTTTAAGTTTCTAAAATTGTTGACAAATTTCAATAAATTGTTTGGATATAAGAAAAGGTTCATGTTGATTGATAATGAAGGAAATTGCAAATAACATAGGCATTCAAATTAGAAAACCCGACATGCTCACGGATGCACCTGTCTCGCCTAGTCTAGCACATTCCTAACATTAGTATCTTTTTGGACTATGGATAATTGACACCAACTTTTGCCAGCGTGTGGGCATGCCCAAGGTAGTCCCCAACACAAAATTTCAACGAACTCAGACACCCGAACGCACACTACATCACGTGCAGGTAGTATTTCAGGGGTTTTCACTGGAAAAACCATAGGAAATGCATATAATATCAGAAAACAATAAAACTTATCATGCATGCCTTCCATGGAGATGCCAGTGTGTGGAATTTGTTTGGCTCCATTTGGTTCATATGAAAAAAATTGTTTCGAGACTTACACTACAGACAGACCTGAACAGGCCCGGTTGAACATCGTGTAGGTCCTGTCATGCATGAAATGACACCAATTTTTGCCAGCGTTTGGGCATGCCATTGAGGGCCTCCATGCAAAACTTGAAATATTTCGGACACCAAACACATATTGCGTCACGTGCGGGTAGTATTTTAGAGTTTTTTTCACTCAGAAAACTCTAGAAAATGCATATAATCTCAGAAATCAACGAATCATTTATGCGTCATACACATTTCATCAAAGTTCTGGTCAGACACTAATCATGCTTCAAACAACAACACATCGGGCTTCCTACGCGCCCAAATAATGAATCTCTTACATACTAATCATGTATGCTTCCACCATTACTGCCTGATGCTTCAAGGGATTACATGTTGTCTACAACCCAATGTTTCTCCCGCAAAAAAAGACAAAAAAAACAACCCAATGTTTCAGTATGGACGTCCTAGTTTCAATAGAGCACAGTGATGAGCACAAGGGCTATCGATGTTGGGATCCTATGGGTCGTCGCTTGTGCATCTCGCGTGATGTGACCTTTGACGAGTCTCGCTCTTACTACCCACGTTCTTCTTCCTCGAGTTTCTCTGTCGACGACCTTTCCTTCCTTCTTCTTTCCAATACACCCCGCTACGTGCCTCCTGTGTCACCTCTTCCTCCGGCACCTCTCATTCCTTCTCATTCACCACCGACCCCGTATTCTCCCTCCTCCTCCTGCACCTCTCCACCATCATCTCCAGTCCGTCGTCCTCTCTCCCCGTTTCCTCTCCACTATACTCGTCGACCTTGTATTGAGGATGTCTCCTCTAACAAGCCTTCCACCTCTGCTGCACCTCTCACGCCTCCCCCGGTTCACAACCTCCATGCTCGGCCTCGCCCTCCGCCTGATCGCTACTCCCCTGATCGGTACGATCTCTCTGTTATTGCTGAGACCACTTCATATCGGACTGCCATGACTCAGCCTGAATGGCAACTTGCGATGGCCGAAGAGCTTGCTGCTCTTGAGCGCTCTGGCACATGGGATCTGGTTCCCCTTCCTTCCGGTGTCCGTCCCATCACCTGCAAGTGGGTCTACAAGATTAAGACTCTCTCCGATGGTTCTCTTGAGCGCTACAAAGCTCGTCTTGTGGCCCGTGGTTTTCAGCAGGAGCAGGGGCGCGATTATGATGAGACATTCGCTCCTGTGGCCCACATGACCACTGTCCGCACTCTTCTTGCTATGGCTTCTGTTCGTCAGTGGTCCATCTCTCAACTTGATGTTCAGAATGCTTTTCTCAATGGTGAGTTGCGTGAGGAGGTTTATATGCAGCCACCACCGGGGTACTATGCTCCTAATGGTATGGTCTGTAGACTTCGCCGCTCCCTATATGGTCTCAAACAGGCCCTTCGCGCCTGGTTTGAGCGCTTTGCCTCTGTGGTGACTGCCGCTGGTTTCTTGCCCAGTAATCATGATCCAGCGTTGTTTGTTCACACGTCTCCTCGTGGTCGGACTCTTCTCCTTCTCTATGTTGATGACATGATCATCACTGGTGACGACTCTGATTACATTGCCTTTGTTAAGGCTCGTCTTCGCGACCAGTTTCTCATGACTGATCTTGGTCCACTTCGCTATTTTATTGGGATTGAGATCTCTTTGACTCCTGGTGGCTTCTGCATCTCCCAAGAAAAATATATTCAGGATCTTCTTGCTCGCGCTACTCTCGGTGATGAGCGCACTGTTGTCACTCCCATGGAGCTCAATGTTCAGCTTCGTGCCTCTGATGGTGACCCTCTCCCTAATCTCACTCGCTATCGTCATGTTGTTGGCAGTCTTGTCTATCTTGTTGTTGCACGTCCTGACATCTCCTATCCTGTCCACATTCCGAGTCAGTTTGTCTCAGCCCCCATCTCTGTCCACTATAGTCATCTCCTCCGTGTTCTACGATATCTTCGTGGCACGATCTCTCAGCGCCTTTTCTTTCCCCGCTCCAGCTCTCTTGATCTCCAGGCCTACTCTGATGCTACATGGGCTAGTGATCCCTCTGATCGACGCTCACTGTCTGCTTATTGTGTCTTTCTTGGTGGCTCTCGTATTGCCTGGAAGACAAAGAAACAGACTGCAGTTTCTCGCTCGAGTACAGAGGCTGATTTGCGAGCCATGGCTATGCTCACGGCTGAGGTGATCTGGTTACGGTGGCTACTTGAGGATTTTGGTGTGTCTGCTACTACATCAACTCCTTTATTGGTCGACAGTACTGGTGCTATCAGCATTGCGCGTGACCCGGTGAAGCATTAGCTCAACAAGCACATTGGTGTGGATGCCCACTTTGTGCATGCTGTTGTGCAGGATCAGACTGTCGCTCTTCACTATCTTCCCTCTGAGTTACAGTTGGTAGACTTCTTCACGAAGGCACAGACTCAAGCGCAACATAGTTTTCTGCTCTCCAAACTCAATGTTGTTGACCCACCATGAGTTTGAGGGGGGTGTTAGATGTGTATAGCCCCTTTTCAGTTTATCCCCATTTTATAAGGGGTCTCTTGCACTTTACCACACACTTGTATATGTATTGGCCTTTGGCCCTCCTGAGAATACAGTTGCTGTTTATCCAACATGGTATCAGATGTTAGGTTTGTTGGAAATATGCCCTAGAGGCAATAATAAATTAGTTATTATTATATTTCCTTGTTCATGATAATCGTTTATTATCCATGCTATAATTGTATTGATAGGAAACTCAGATACATGTGTGGATACATAGACAACATCACGTCCCTAGCAAGCCTCTATTGACTAGCTCGTTGATCAATAGATGGTTACGGTTTCCTAACCATGGACATTGGATGTCATTGATAACGGGATCACATCATTAGAAGAATGATGTGATGGACAAGACCTAATCCTAAGCCTAGCACAAAGATCGTAGTTCGTATGCTAAAGCTTTTCTAATGTCAAGTATCTTTTCCTTAGACCATGAGATTGTGCAACTCCCGGATACCGTAGGAATGCTTTGGGTGTACCAAACGTCACAACGTAACTGGGTGACTATAAAGGTGCACTACAGGTATCTCCGAAAGTGTCTGTTGGGTTGGCACGAATCAAGACTGGGATTTGTCACTCCGTGTAAACGGAGACGTATCTCTGGGCCCACTCGGTAGGACATCATCATAATGTGCACAATGTGACCAAGGGGTTGATCACGGGATGATGTGTTACGGAACGAGTAAAGAGACTTGCCGGTAACGAGATTGAACTAGGTATCGGCATACCGACGATCGAATCTCGGGCAAGTACAATACCGTTAGACAAAGGGAGTTGTATACGGGATCGATTGAGTCCTTGACATCGTGGTTCATCCGATGAGATCATCGTGGAACATGTGGGAGCCAACATGGGTATCTAGATCCCGCTGTTGGTTATTGACCGGAGAACGTCTCGGTCATGTCTGCATGATTCCCGAACCCGTAGGGTCTACACACTTAAGGTTCGATGACGCTAGGGTTATAAAGGAAGTTTGTATGTGGTTACCGAATGTTGTTCGGAGTCTCGGATGAGATCCCAGATGTCACAAGAAGTTCCGGAATGGTCCGGAGGTAAAGATTTATATATGGGAAGTCCTGTTTTGGTCACCGGAAAGGTTTCGGGTTTTATCGGTAACATACCAGGACCACCGGGAGGGTCCCGGGGGTCCACCAAGTGGGGCCACCGGCCCCGGAGGGCTGCATGGGCCAAGTGTGGGAGGGGACCAGCCCCAGGTGGGCTGGTGCGCCCCTCCACAAGGGCCCAAGGCGCCTAGAGTTTGGGGAGGGGGCGCCCCACCTTGCTTGGGGGGCAAGTTTCCCCCTCTCCACCCCTTGGCCGCCCCCCTAGATGGGATCTAGGGCTGGCCGCCGCCCCCTAGGGGTGGAAACCTAGGTGGGGGCGCAGCCCCCTCTCCCCCTATATATAGTGGAGGCATAGGAGCAGCCCTACACATGAGTTTCTTCTCCTGTTGGTGCAGCCCTACCTCTCTTTCTCCTCATATCTCGCAGTGCTTGGCGAAGCCCTGCTGGACTACCACGCTCCTCCATCACCACCACGCCGTTGTGCTGCTGCTGGATGGAGTCTTCCTCAACCTCTCCCTCTCTCCTTGCTGGATCAAGGCGTGGGAGACGTCACCGGGCTGTACGTGTGTTGAACGCGGAGGTGCCGTCCGTTCGGCACTAGGATCTCCGGTGATTTGGATCACGACGAGTACAACTCCTTCAACCCCGTTCTCTTGAACGCTTCCGCTTAGCGATCTACAAGGGTATGTAGATGAACTCTCCTTCCCCTCGTTGCTGGTTTCTCCATAGATAGATCTTGGTGACGCGTAGGAAAATTTTGAATTTCTGCTACGTTCCCCAACAGTGGCATCATGAGCTAGGTCTATTGCTTAGATTCTATGCACGAGTAGAACACAAAATAGTTGTGGGCGTTGATTTTGTTCAATATGCTTACCGTTACTAGTCCAATCTTGTTTCGACGGTATTGTGGGATGAAGTGGCCCGGACCGACCTTACACGTACGCTTACGTGAGACAGGTTCCACCGACTGACATGCACTTGGTGCATAAGGTGGCTAGCGGGTGCCAGTCTCTCCCACTTTAGTCGGAACGGATTCGATGAAAAGGGTCCTTATGAAGGGTAAATAGCAATTGACATATCACGTTGTGGTTTTTGCGTAGGTAAGAAACGTTCTTGCTAGAAACCCATAGCAGCCACGTAAAACATGCAAACAACAATTAGAGGACGTCTAACTTGTTTTTGCAGGGTATGCTATGTGATGTGATATGGCCAAGAAGAATGTGATGAATGATATGTGATGTATGAGATTGATCATGTTCTTGTAATAGGAATCACGACTTGCATGTCGATGAGTATGACAACCGACAGGAGCCATAGGAGTTGTCTTTATTTATTGTATGACCTGCAATTACTTTACTTTATTGCTAACCGGTAGCCATAGTAGTAGAAGTAATAAGTTGGCGAGACAACTTCATGGAGACACGATGATGGAGATCATGATGATGGAGATCATGGTGTCATGCCGGTGACGATGATGATCATGGAGCCCCGAAGATGGAGATCAAAAGGAACAAAATGATATTGGCCATATCATGTCACTATTTGATTGCATGTGATGTTTATCATGTTTATGCATCTTATTTGCTTAGAACGACGGTAGTAAATAAGATGATCCCTCATTAAAATTTCAAGAAAGTGTTCCCCCTAACTGTGCACCATTGCGAAAGTTCGTCGTTTCTAAGCACCACGTGATGATCGGGTGTGATGGATTCTTACGTTCACATACAACGGGTGTAAGACAGATTTACACACGCGAAACACTTAGGTTGACTTGACGAGCCTAGCATGTACAGACATGGCCTTGGAACACAAGAGACCGAAAGGTCGAGCATGAGTCGTATAGTAGATATGATCAACATGAAGATGTTCACCAATGATGACTAGTCCGTCTCACGTGATGATCGGACACGGCCTAGTTGACTCGGATCATGTAATCACTTAGATGACTAGAGGGATGTCTATCTGAGTGGGAGTTCATAAGATGAACTTAATTATCCTGAACATAGTCAAAAGATCTTTGCAAATTATGTCGTAAGCTCGCGCTTTAGTTCCACTGTTTAGATATGTTCCTAGAGAAAATATAGTTGAAAGTTGACAGTAGCGATTATGCGGACAGTTAAAAGCTTATGTCCTTAATGCACCGCTCAGTGGGCTGAACCCCAAACATTGTTTGTGGATGTTGCGAACATCGGACATACACGTTTTGATAACTACGTGATAGTTCAGTTAAATGGTTTAGAGTAGAGGCACCAAAGACGTTTTCGAAACGTCGCGGAACATATTAGATGTTTTGAGGGCTGAAATTGGGATTTCAGGCTCGTGCCCACGTCAAGAGGTATGAGACCTCCGACGATTTTCTTAGCCTGCAAACTAAGGGAGAAAAACTCAATCGTTTAGCTTGTGATCAGATTGTCTGAGTGCAACAATCACTTGAATCGAGTGGGAGTTGATCTTCCAGATGAGATAATGATGTTTCTCCAAAGTCATTGCCACCAAGCTGCTAGAGCTTCGTGATGAACTATAACATATCAGGGATAGATATGATGATCCTTGAGGTATTCACGATGTTTGACACCGCGAAAGTAGAAATCAAGAAGGACCATCAATTGTTGATGGTTGGTGAAACCACTAGTTTCAAGAAGGGCAAGGGCAAGAAGGGATACTTCATGAAACGGCAAATCAGCTGCTGCTCCAGTGAAGAAACCCAAGGTTGAACCCAAACCCGAGACTAAGTGCTTCTGTGATAAGGGGAATAGTCGCTAGAGCGGAATTACCCTAGATACTTGGTAGATGAGAAGGCTGGCAAGGTCAATAGAAGTATATTGGATATACATTATGTTAATGTGTACTTTACTAGTACTCCTAGTAGCACCAGGGTATTAGATACCGGTTCGGTTGCTAAGTGTTAGTAACTCGAAATAAAAGAGCTACGGAATAAACGGAGACTAGCTAAAGGTGAGCTGATGATATGTGTTGGAAATGTTTCCAAGTTTGATGTGATCAAACATCGCATGCTCCCTCTACCATCAAGATTAGTATTAAACCTGAATAATTGTCATTTGGTGTTTGCGTTGAGCATAGACATGATTGGATTATGTCTATCGCAATACGGTTATTCATTTAAGGAGAATAATGGTTACTCTATTTATTTGAATAATACCTTCAATGGTCTTGCACCTAAAGGAATGGTTTATTGAATCTCGATCGTAGTGATACACATTTTCATGCCAAAATTATAAGATAGTAATGATAGTACCACTTACTTGTGGCACTGCCATGTAAGTCATATTGGTATAAAACGCATGAAGAAGCTCCATGTTGATGGATCTTTGGACTCACTCATTTTTTAAAAGTCTGAGACATGCGAACCATGTCTATTGGTGCATACGCATGAAGAAACTCCATGCAGATGGATCGTTTAGACTCACTTGATTTTGAATCACTTGAGATATGCAAATCATACCACATGGACAAGATGACTGAAAAGCCTCGGTTTCAGCAAGATGGAACTAGATAGCAACTTGTTGGAAGTAACACATTTTGATGTGTGCAGTCCAATGAGTGCTGAGGCATGCAGTGAATATCGTTCTTACTTCACAGATGATTCGAGTAGATGTTGAGTATATTTACTTGATGAAACACAAGTCTGAATTATTGAATGGTTCAAGTAATTTCAGAGTGAAGTTTAAGATCTTCGTGACAAGAGGATAGAATGTCTATGATATGATCATAGAGATGAATATCTGAGCTACGAGTTCTGGCACACAATTAAGACATTGTGGAAATTGTTTCACAATTAATACCGCCTGGAACACCATAGTGTGATGGTGTGTCCGAACATCATAGTAGCACCCTATTGGATATGGTGCGTACCTTGATGTCTCTTATCGAATTATCACTATCGTTCATGGGTTAGGCATTAGAGACAACCGCACTCACTTTAATAGGGTACCACGTAATTCCGTTGAGACGACACCGTTTGGAGAAACCTAAGTTGTCGTTTCTTAAAAGTTTGGGGCTGCGACGCTTATGTGAAAAAGTTTCAGGTTGATAAGCTCGAACCCAAAGCGGATAAAATGCATCTTCATAGGACACCCAAAATAGTTGGGTATACCTCCTAATTCAGATCCGAAAGCAATAGGGATTGTTTCTTAAACCGGGTCCTTTCTCGAGGAAAAGTTTGTCTCGAAAAGTTGAGTGGGAGGATGGTGGAGACTTGATATGGTTATTGAACCATTACTACAACTAGTGTGTAGCAGGGCACAGGAAGTTGTTCCTATGGCACCTACACCAATTGAAGTAGAAGCTTATGATAGTGATCATGAAACTTCGGATCAAGTCACTACCGTACCTCGTAGGGTGACAAGGATGTGTACTGCTTCAGAGTGGTATAGTAATCCTGTCTTGAAGGTCATGTTGCTAGACAACAATGAACCTACGAGCTATGGAGAAGCGATGGTGGGCCCAAATTCCAACAAATGGTTAGAAGCCATGAAATCCGAGATAGGATCCATGTATCAGAACAAAGCATGGACTTTGGTGGACTTGCCCAATGATCGGCAAGCCATTGAGATAAATGGATCTTTAAGAAGAAGACGGACGTGGACGGTAATGTCACCGTCTATGAAGCTCGACTTGTGGCGAAGAGTTTTACACAAGTTCAAGGAGTTGACTACGATGAGATTTTCTCATCCGTAGCGATGCTTAAGTCCGTCGGAATCATGTTAGCACTAGCTGCATTTATGAAATCTGGCAGATGGATGTCAAAACGAGTTTCCTTACCAGTTTTCGTAAGGAAAGGTTGTATGTGATACAATCAGAAAGGTTTTGTCAATCCTAAGGAGCTAAAGCTATGCTAGCTCCAGCGATCCTTCTAAGGACTGGAGTAAGCATCTCGGAGTTGGAATGTACGCTTTGATGAGATGATCAAAGATTTTGGATTTATACAAAGTTTATGAGAAACTTGTATTTCCAAAGAAGTGAGTGGGAGTACTATAGAATTCTGATAAGTATATGTTGTAAACATATTGTTGATCAGAAATGATGTAGAATTTCTAGAAAGCATATAGGGTTATTTGAAAAGTGCTTTTCAATAAGAAACCTAGATCAAACTACTTGAACATTGAGCATCAAAATCTATGAGGATGGATCAAAATGCTTAATAATACTTTCAAATGAGCATATACCTTGACATGATCTTGAAGGTGTTCAAGATGGATCAGTCAAAGAAGGAGTTCTTGCCTGAGATGTAAGGTATGAAGTTAAGACTTAAAGCTCGACCACGGCAGAAAAGAGAGAAAGGACGAAGGTCGTCCCCTATGCTTCAGACATAGGCTCTATAGTATGCTATGCTGTGTACCGCACTGGAAGTGTGCCTTGCCATGAGTCAGTCAAGGGGTACAAGAATGATCCAGGAATGGATCATTGGACAGCGGTCAAAATTGTCCTTGGAGTAAATAAGGACATGTTTCTCGATTATGGAGGTGATAAAGAGTTCGGCGTAAAGGGTTACGTCGATGCAAGCTTTAACACCTATCCGAGTGACTCTGAGTAGCAAACCGGATACATATAGTGGAGCAACCATTTGGAATAGCTACAAGTGGAGCGTGGAAGCAACATTTACAATATGACATAGAGAATTGCAAAGTACATACAGGATTTGAATGTTATAGACCCGTTGACTGAAACCTCTCTCACAAGCAAAACAAGATCAAACCCCAGAACTCATTGAGTCTTAATCACATGATGATGTGAACTAGTTTAATGACACTAGTAAACTCTTTGGATGTTGGTCACATGGCGATGTGACCTGTGAGTGTTAATCACATGGCGATGTGAACTAGATTATTGACTCTAGTGCAAGTGGGAGACTGTTGGAAATATGCCCTAGAGGCAATAATAAATTAGTTATTATTATATTTCCTTGTTCATGATAATCGTTTATTATCCATGCTATAATTGTATTGATAGGAAACTCAGATACATGTGTGGATACATAGACAACATCACGTCCCTAGCAAGCCTCTATTGACTAGCTCGTTGATCAATAGATGGTTACGGTTTCCTAACCATGGACATTGGATGTCGTTGATAACGGGATCACATCATTAGAAGAATGATGTGATGGACAAGACCTAATCCTAAGCCTAGCACAAAGATCGTAGTTCGTATGCTAAAGCTTTTCTAATGTCAAGTATCTTTTCCTTAGACCATGAGATTGTGCAACTCCCGGATACCGTAGGAATGCTTTGGGTGTACCAAACGTCACAACGTAACTGGGTGACTATAAAGGTGCACTACAGGTATCTCCGAAAGTGTCTGTTGGGTTGGCACGAATCGAGACTGGGATTTGTCACTCCGTGTAAACGGAGAGGTATCTCTGGGCCCACTCGGTAGGACATCATCATAATGTGCACAATGTGACCAAGGGGTTGATCACGGGATGATGTGTTACGGAACGAGTAAAGAGACTTGCCGGTAATGAAATTGAACTAGGTATCGGCATACCGACGATCGAATCTCGGGCAAGTACAATACCGTTAGACAAAGGGAATTGTATACGAGATCGATTGAGTCCTTGACATCGTGGTTCATCCGATGAGATCATCGTGGAACATGTGGGAGCCAACATGGGTATCCAGATCCCGCTGTTGGTTATTGACCGGAGAACGTCTCGGTCATGTCTGCATGATTCCCGAACCCGTAGGGTCTACACACTTAAGGTTCGATGACGCTAGGGTTATAAAGGAAGTTTGTATGTGGTTACCAAATGTTGTTCGGAGTCTCGGATGAGATCCCAGACGTCACGAGGAGTTCCCGAATGGTCCGGAGGTAAAGATTTATATATGGGAAGTCCTGTTTTGGTCACCGGAAAGGTTTCGGGTTTTATCGGTAACGTACCAGGACCACCGGGAGGGTCCCGGGGGTCCACCAAGTGGGGCCACCGGCCCCGGAGGGCTGCATGGGCCAAGTGTGGGAGGGGACCAGCCCCAGGTGGGCTGGTGCGCCCCCCCACAAGGGCCCAAGGCGCCTAGGGTTTGGGGAGGGGGCGCCCCACCTTGCTTGGGGGGCAAGTTTCCCCCTCTCCACCCCTTGGCCGCCCCCTAGATGGGATCTAGGGCTGGCCGCCGCCCCCTAGGGGTGGAAACCTAGGTGGGAGCGCAGCCCCCTCTCCCCCTATATATAGTGGAGGCATAGGAGCAGCCCAACACATGAGTTTCTTCTCCTGTTGGTGCAGCCCTACCTCTCTTTCTCCTCATATCTCGCAGTGCTTGGCGAAGCCCTGCTGGACTACCACGCTCCTCCATCACCACCACGCCGTTGTGCTGCCGCTGGATGGAGTCTTCCTCAACCTCTCCCTCTCTCCTTGCTGGATCAAGGCGTGGGAGACGTCACCGGGCTATACGTGTGTTGAACGCGGAGGTGCCGTCCGTTCGACACTAGGATCTCCGGTTATTTGGATCACGACGAGTACGACTCCTTCAACCCCGTTCTCTTGAACGCTTCCGCTTAGCGATCTACAAGGGTATGTAGATGCACTCTCCTTCCCTTCGTTGCTGGTTTCTCCATAGATAGATCTTGGTGACACGTAGGAAAATTTTGAATTTCTGCTACGTTCCCCAACAAGGTTCCCCTCTCCCCCGCACGCTGCAACTCCGTGCTAGCTCCTCCCCCGACCCATCCACTGCCCGGTCCGGCTCCCCTCGCCATGGATCCAGCCAACCCGGCTCTCCTCGCGGATCTCCTCGCCGCGGACCTGGCCACCCGCGTCGAGCTCGTGCCTGCAGCCGCCCATAGGCGTCGTCCCACGCCGCCCTGCCCGCCGGCTACTCCGCCCGCGGCCGCCGCTGCTGGCCCCGTGCCATGCCCGGCTGCCATCGGCTCCTCGCAACGTCCGGCCGCTGCCGCCTCCCAGCAGCACCTAGCCGCTGCCGGGGCTGCCCTGCGCCCCGCCACCTCCTGACCTGCGCCCAGCCCGCGCCCCGCCGTCTCCTGGCTTGCGCCCCTTGCGCCCCGTCGCCCCCGTTCGGTTTGATCTCTCATTCTGGATCGGGGCCCTCTTGCCTCGCTCTGCTTCTGGATCGAGAGGCTCGTCTGCTCGCGTTTTGGGCTCGCGTGCGCCTTGGCCCGATCTAGATCGGGTCCCTTCTGTCTGTTGACCAAAAAAAGAGAGAGAGAGATAAAAAGGGGGATATCTCAGTATGTCATCTTCAGGCTATGTGGCTGTTCCTCGATGCTCGGTGACTTTGATGGCACCAACTATGCCGAGTTTGCAGGCTTCATGCGCATTCATATGCGTGGACTTCTTCTGTGGGGTGTTCTTTCTGGCGAGGTCCCCTGTTTGCCATGCCCTATTGTGCCCGTGGCCCCAATCCCATCGGTGCCGCCGGTCCTTGCTGCTGATGCTTCTCAGGCTGACCGGGATGCTGCCAAGGCTCTGGATGATGCTGCGGTTGATGCTTATGATCAGCAGGTATCCGCTTATTTCGATGCTCTCTCTCTGTACCAGGATGATCTGTCTGCTTACACTCAGTGGTGCAATGTTGATGCTCGAGCTGCTGCTGTTCTCACTGCGAGTGTCCTCCCTTAGTTTGCTTCCGAGATCATGGGACTTGGCACAGTTGCAGCGATGTGGTCTTATCTCTGTCAGCGCTATCGGCCCTCTGGTGATGCTCTCTACCTATCTGTGGTGCGTTAGGAGCACGCACTTCAACAAGGTGATTCTTCTATTGATGAGTTCTATTCCTAGTGCTCTGCCATCTGGCGCCAGCTTGACTCGCTTCGGACAGTTGTCTGTGGAACCTGTCGTTGCTGTCAGACTACTCGGTCTGATATGGAGTTTCAGCGGGTCCATGAGTTCTTATCTCGCCTCCGGTCTGAGTTTGAGCCTCGCCGAGCTCACTTGCTTGCTCGTGGTCGTGTTCCTATCTCAGAGATACTTGCTGAGCTTCATGCTGAGGAGACCCGCCTTCGCTCTGCTGGGTTGCTTCTGGTTCCGTCAGTACTGGCCGCTCGGGCTCCTGCCTCGTCTCCTCGCCTCACTGCTCAGCCGCTCCTGCCTACTCCTCCAGGGGGGTGAGCCGTCCTCCTTATGCTGAGAAGGGCACGTCGCAACGTGACACTGTCTGTGGTTACTCCTCCCGGCCAGGTCACCCAGAGTCTGATTGTCGCTAGAAGAAGCGAGACCAGAGGCGCTCCTCCTTCAGCGGGACTCCTGTGTCTTCCTCGACTCCGTCACTCACTGACCAGGACATTGTTCGCCTCAAGCGTATTCTTGCTTCCTTGGGCTCCTCATCAACTGGCTCTGCTGCTGCTGTGACCGCATCCCCTTCCTCACCATCACCGGCATCTACACAGTCAGGTACATCCTCGTGGGTTCTAGATTCTGGAGCCTCCTTTCATATGTCTTCTGATTCTTCCGCGTTGTCTTCTCTCCGACCTCTTGATTCGCCTATTAATGTTCTTACTGCCGATGGCACATCTCTTCCTGTTGCTAGTTGTGGTATTATTTCCACTCCGTCCTTTTCAGTTTCGAGTGTTTCACATGTTCCTCGTCTTACCATGAATCTTTTTTCCGCTGCCCAACTTACTGATTCTGGTTGTCGTGTCATTCTTGATACCGACTCTTGCTCCATTCAGGATCGTCGCACCAAGGCTTTGGTTAGTGCTGGCCCTCGGCACCGTGAGTCAGAGGGCCTTTGGGAGGTTGACTGGCTTTGTGTTCCTTCCGTTGCCGCCACTTCTGCCAGCTCCCATGCTCTTGCTGCCTCTTCGTCTGCGTCCTTCCAGCAGAGGCATCATCACCTTGGCCACATATGTGGCTCTTGCTTGTCTTCTTTAGTTCGTCAGGGCCTCTTAGGGTCTGTATTTGGAGATGTCTCCTTACATTGTAATGGTTGCAGACTTGGCAAACAGACTCAGTTACCTTATCCTACTAGTGAGTCAGTATCTCAGCATCCGTTTGACTTAGTTCATTCTGATGTCTGGGGTCCTGCTCCCTTTGATTCGACAGGTGGTCATCGCTACTATGTTTTGTTTATTGATGATTTCTCTCGCTACACTTGGCTCTACTTCATGAAATCTCATAGCGAGGTTCTCTCTATATACAAAGGTTTTGCTGCCATGGTTCACACCCAGTTTGCCACATCCATTCGTACTTTTCATGCCGACTCTGTTGGGGAGTATATCTCTCAGCTGTTGTGTGGTTTTCTAGCGGAACAGGTACTCTTGCCCAGTTCTCATGTCTTGGGGCTCATGCTCAGAATGGCGTTGCCGAACGCAAGCATCGTCATTTGCTTGAGACGGCTCGTGCGCTCATGATTGCTGCTTCCCTTCCACCACATTTTTGGGCTGAGGCTGTTTCCGCATCCACCTATCTCATCAACATTCAGCCATCGACTGCTCTTCAGGGTAGTACTCCTACGGAGTCTCTCACTGGTCGCTCTCCAGACTACTCAGCTCTTCGTATGTTTGGATGTGTGTGCTATGTTCTTCTTGCCCCCCGAGAACGCACCAAACTGATTGCTCAGTCGGTTGAGTGTGTTTTCCTTGGCTACAGTGATGAGCACAAGGGCTATAGATGTTGGGATCCTATGGGTCGTCGCTTGTGCATCTCGTGTGATGTGACCTTTGACGAGTCTCGCGCTTACTCCCCACGTTCTTCTTCCTCGAGTTTCTCTGTCGACGACATTTCCTTCCTTCTTCTTCCCGATACACCCCGCTACGTGCCTCCTGTGTCACCTCTTCCTCTGGCACCTCTCATTACTTCTCATTCACCACTGACCCCATCTTCTCCCTCCTCCTCCTCCACCTCTCCACCATCATCTCCAGTCCGTCGTCCTCTCTCCCCGTTTCCTCTCCACTATACTCGTCGACCTCGTATTGAGGATGTCTCCTCTGACGAGCCTTCCACCTCTGCTGCACCTCTCACGCCTCCCCCGGTTCACAACCTCCATGCTCGGCCTCGCCCTCCGCCTGATCGCTACTCCCCTGATCGGTACGGTCTCTCTATTATTGCTGAGCCCACTTCCTATCGGACTGCCATGACTCAGCCTGAATGGCAACTTGCGATGGCCGAAGAGCTTGCTGCTCTTGAGCGCTCTGGCACATGGGATCTGGTTCCCCTTCCTTCCGGTGTCCGTCCATCACTTGCAAATGGGTCTACAAGATTAAGACTCGCTTCGATGGTTCTCTTGAGCGCTACAAAGCTCGTCTTGTGGCCCGTGGTTTTCAGCAGGAGCAGGGGCGCGATTATGATGAGACATTAGCTCCTGTGGCCCACATGACCACTGTCCGCACTCTTCTTGTTTTGGCTTCTGTTCGTCAGTGGTCCATCTCTCAACTTTATCTTCAGAACGCTTTTCTCAATGGTGAGTTGCGTGAGGAGGTTTATATGCAGCCTCCACCGGGGTACTATGCTCCTAATGGTATGGTCTGTAGACTTCGCCACTCCCTATATGGTCTCAAACAGGCCCCTCGCGCCTGGTTTGAGCACTTTGCCTCTGTGGTGACTGCCGCTGGTTTCTTGCCCAATAATCATGATCCAGCCTTGTTTGTTCACACGTCTCCTCGTGGTCGGACTCTTCTCCTTCTCTATGTTGATGACATGATCATCACTGGTGACGACTCTGATTACATTGCCTTTGTTAAGGCTCGTCTTCGCGACCAGTTTCTCATGACTGATCTTGGTCCACTTCGCTATTTTCTTGGGATTGAGATCTCTTCGACTCCTGATGACTTGTACATCTCACAAGAAAAATATATTCAGGATCTTCTTGCTCGCGCTGCTCTCAGTGATGAGCGCACTGTTGTCACTCCCATGGAGCTCAATGTTCATCTTCGTGCCTCTGATGGTGACCCTCTCCCTAATTCCACTGGCTATCATCATCTTGTTGGCAGTCTTGTCTATCTTGCTGTTACGCGTCCTGACATCTCCTATCCTGTCCACATTCTAAGTCAGTTTGTCTCAGCCCCCACCTCTGTCCACTATAGTCATCTCCTCCGTGTTCTACGATATCTTCGTGGCACGATCTCTCAGCATCTTTTCTTTCCCCGCTCCAGCTCTCTTGAGCTCCTGGCCTACTCTGATGCTACCTGGGCTAGTGATCCCTCTGATCGACGCTCATTGTCTGCTTATTGTGTCTTTCTTGGTGGCTCTCTTATTGCCTGGAAGACAAAGAAACAGACTGCAGTTTCTCGCTCGAGTACAGAGGCTGAGTGGCGAGCCATGGCTATGCTGACGGCTGAGGTGATCTGGTTACGGTGGTTATTTGAGGATTTTGGTGTGTTTGCTACTACATCGACTCCTTTATTGTCCGACAGTACTCGTGCTATCAGCATTGTGCGTGACCCGGTGAAGCATGGGCTCACCAAGCACATCGGTGTGGATGCCCACTTTGTGCGTGCTGCTGTGCAGGATCAGACTCTCGCTCTTCACTATCTGCCCTCTGGGTTACAGTTGGCAGACTTCTCCACGAAGGCACAGACTCGAGCGCAGCATAGTTTTCTTCTCTCCAAACTCAGTGTTGTCGACCCACCAT
>NC_057803.1:679831516-679838234 GCF_018294505.1 Triticum aestivum
AGGGGTCTCTTGTACTTTACCACACACTTGTATATGTATTGACCTTTGGCCCTCCTGAGAATACAGTTGCTGTTTATCCAATAGGGCAGGGGGGCAGCCACCTCGGGCCCCAGAATCGAGGGGCCCCCCTCCTAGGGGTACGCAGGCTTGCGATAGGCCATGCCCCAGTAGGCAGGGATGCAGCAGGTTTGCGATAGGACCCGACGCCACGAGCAAAAGCAGCGTAGGGTTTTTCTTTTTTCCTTGCGATCACACGATGGGGACCCAGAGCAGCTGGAGATACTGGGCCTGGCCCTGCACATGGGGCGGCCTGACCATAGTTCCCAAACCCCTCCCAGGCTCCCAGCGTAGAACGCTCACGTCTTCCCCAATTGCCGCAAGGTCATCGCTGCCAGTGCCCTAGAGCAGCGACGGAGGAGCACGCCAGTAGGCTTTGGGAATAATAGTGTCTTCAGGTTCTGGTCAGGATCGTTTTGCTTCTTTCTGATCGAATCCGCTAGGGCTGTATTGATTTTGAGACTTATACTCTTCCTTGCTCCCGGCGGAAAATCTATAGACACTATGAACAGGATCTTCACTTTGCATCTGAAAATTAAGAGCCATGGCGTTGTTGTGTGATTACAAAAATTAGGAAGCATGGATGATGTCTACTGAATTGGGATTAACTTGTGCCGAATTCTTTATGAACTTTTTTTCTATATGAACTCCTTTGTTCAACTAGATAATCATTTTATTTTAGTTTGGAGTGATGCTGCGAAAAATTCCTTTGATTCTTCTCCATAGAAAAAAATCATCTTAGATATTTCGGATCGAAGTTGACATGATGTTTTCGGATCTGCATATGATAACAAGTAATATAGTGAGTTTATTGCATTTTTATACAATTATTTTCTCATATAGTTAATGAAATTTGACTCATTGTCCTCATTATGTATATACAAGATGGTTCTAATGCTTCCTCAAAAATCAAAATAAAGTTATCAAGAAACAAGTATAGGGAGGCACAAGATGCGCTGATGATGGCCGAGGTATGCACTGCCGCCTTATTTTATTGTTTTTGTCATACAATAAGAAGAATATATATGCATCTTTTAGATAGCTACATATTCGCGTAAACTGATGTGAGCCTGTAACTATCCCAAGTGAGGTTTGTATTATAAGGGGCCCCAGGTTCTAACTTCGCCTCGGGCCCCCGGAATCTTCGGACCGTCCCTGTGGGCGGCCGCACTTAAGGTGGTTGACTCGTTGAACCCAAGTGGCACTAATGATAGAGATAGGGTAAGTGTCATTTCTTTCATGGTTCTTTCATGTTCATCATGCTTCTTCTTGGTGTTTCAAATGCTAACTTGTTCGTTTGCTTGTAGCTCACTATTGTACAAAACTTATTCCAAGGAGAGGAGAAGAAGACAAAGAAAGGAAAGATCAAGAAAGGGAGACCATTTACCTTGTCTCATTGCTATGAAGAATTGAAGGATGATGAGAAATTGAAGCCCCGTGATGGTGTCGATGATGAGGACAGCAACAAACGCAAACGAACTATTATTTGGATCATGATGATGAGGAGGTATCAAATGATGACGACAAGAGAAGCCCTACACCAAACTCAGTTTCCTACTCCAAGCCAAAAAGACCGGATGGATGCAAGAAAGAAGGAAAATAAAAAAAGAGGAAAGGAGATGACGAGCTAAAAAATTCTATGGAAGCAATTGTGAACGCGAGAAAGGAAGCGAACGAGGCGAGGAAGATGGCAAGGAACCAAGATGCTCCGGCCGAGGAGAGGAGGGTGGTGTCCGAGGAGAGGAAGGTGGAATTGGAGGAGAAGAAAGTGGCCATGGAGGAGCGAACTAGGTTTTTGGAATGGGAGAAGTACTTGTTCTTCATGGATACATCTACCCTCAATGAGAAGCAAAAGGAGTATATCAATCTTACCCCTGAAGAAGTCTTAGTCCAAAAAAGAGCCATGGTTGGCATGGGCGGCATGGGAGGCATGGGTGGCATGGGCGCCATGGGAGGCATCGGTGGCTTGGAGCTACCATGGGCAAGACGGGAGGCATGGGTGGTTTTGGAGCTACCATGGGGGCCATGGGTGGCTTCGGAGCTATCATGGGAGGCATGAGTTTTGCGTCTCTCATAGGAGGCATGGGAACACCTCTAGGTGACATGGGAGGAATGTCTTCCGGTGTGCCTCGTCACACACCTTCGCATGATGCCGTTGAAGATCTTGCCAACTCCGGCCGAGCTCTACAAGATGATGCGGCGCGCGATAATGAAGAGGAGGAGGAAGAATCGTCTTCGGATGAGGATGATGAATAGGAGGAAGAGGAGGACAAAGACAAGGACTAGGCATGATTATTGATGTGCCATTCGTTTGTGTGAACTTTTATGTCATGAATTTGCCTTGGATTTTTAACTTGGTTGGATAATGTTGTGGGCATGAATTTGAACTTTTATGTCATGACTTTTTTGGGCGATTTTAAACTATGCTATGTCTTGTTTTGATGTTTGAAATAGCATCATATTGTCTCCAAAATGCAATATATGGCAAGCGTCGGTTGTTCGCGCATGCTGCAGTTTAGCGCGTCTGTTGGAGCTGCTTGGGCGTGCTATATTTTGCAGCGGCCGCTCGAGCCAACACACCGCGGATCGCAAAAGCTGGCGATGCCAGCGCCGTATACTATTTTTAGCGCGCCGCGCATTGCGCATCTATTGGAGATCCTCTTAGTACGCTGACTCTTCGGTTACGAACGACCAAAGAGGCATTTTCGGTTTCCAGATAGTTGAATCACATATTTTTCTTAAAAATGAATGATTACATGGTGAGTTGCATGGCCAAAATAATTATGAGAACTGATGATGTGGCAAGGCTGCTGAGGTGGACAGGCTGCATGTCAAGAGAAATAGGATAGTGGGGATGAACTATTTAGGTATTATAGATTGATCGGAAATACTTCTGTTTCGGTACACCACACATTAACGGTTGAGATTGACCCATATATACCCCTTCATAATAAACGGTAAGATGGTCTTTTTCTGAAAATGCCCCTACATAATAAAGGGTAAGATGGTCTTTTTCCGAAAATGCCCCTGCATAATAAAGGGTAAGATGTCTTGTTCTGAAAGTACATCACGAGAGCTTGTATAAGAATTGCACCTCGCGACTGGGCTGGCCCATTAAGCCATGTCCCTCGTAGCATGTTCAATATAAATGATCACATATTTTTCTTAAAAATGAATGCTGACGTGGTGAGTTGCATGGACAAAATAATTATGAGAACTGATGATGTGGCAAGGCTACTGAGGTGGACAGACTGCATGTTAAGAGAAATAGGATATTGGGGATGAACTATTTAGTTATTATAGATTGATCGGAAATACTTCTTCTTTAGTACACAACACATTAACGGTTGAGATTAACCCATACCCCTTCATAATAAAGGGTAAGATTGTCTTTTTCTGAAAATGCCCCTTCATAATAAAGGGTAAGATGGTCTTTTTCTGAAAGTACGTCGCGAGAGCTCGTATAAGAATTGCACCTCGCGACTGGGCTGGCCCATTAAGCCATGTCCCTCCTAGCATGCAGTGCTTCCGTGATGCGGTGGATGTATGTATCCTGATTGACTTAGGGTTTCAAGGCCGCAAGTGGACTTTCGAAAAGAAGGTGGCAGGTGGATCTTTTACTTGGGCCAGACTGGATAGAACTTTCGGTTCAACTGAGTGGTGTGCACAATTCCCGCTGGCGGCCGTGGAGCACCTCACTGCGGCAACATCTGACCACTCGCCGATCCTGCTGCATCCCACTCCACCTGTTGGAAGAAGGACCGAGGCAAGCTTTAAATACGAGTGTATGTGGGACACCCATCCAGGTTTGATTCCAGCCTTCTAGAATGCATGGGAGGCGAACGGCCTCAATCTGACGGTTGTAGAGGTGCGAGCTAACCTAGCTGCGTTATCAAATAATCTGGGCGAATGGAGCAAGACATCTTTTGGTAGTGTAGAAGGAGAAATCAGAAGGCTTAAGAGAGAGTTGGACAAACTCAGGAATGATCCACACAGGACAGGACCGACTCATGCAGAGATCAAGATTAATGACAGGTTGATCGAGCTCTATCTTCGGGAAGAACTCATGTGGCGCCAAAGATCCCGTGTTCAGTGGTTGTCAGAGGGAGATCGCAACACACACGTTTTTCATCTAAGAGCGTCTATGAGAAGGCGGAAAAACTTAATCAAATCGTTGCAAAAACAAGATGGGCAAGTTACGGAGGACCTCACGGTGATGCAGACTCTAGCACTGCAATACTATAAAAGTTTATATTCCTCAGAGGGGGTTCACGATATGGAAGAGGTACTCCAACACGTCCCAGTCAAAGTGACAACAACCATGAACGATCAACTTCTTGCCCCGTACACGGAAGGGGAAGTCATGAACGCTCTTTTTCAAATGTTTCGCACTAAGGCCCCGGGGCCGGATGGCTTTCCTGCACACTTCTTCCAACGTCATTGGGACACTTGTGGAGCAGCTGTTACGAGGGTAGTACTCGGCATTGTGAGGGGGGAGGAGATCCCGGAATGTGTTAACGATACTTTGTTGGTGCTAATACCTAAGGTATCAAATCCTACCTTATTGTCACAGTTTCATCCTATCAGTTTATGCAACGTGTTCTACAAGATAGCATCGAAGGTCTTGTAAAACCGTTTGAAAGTTATATTGCCTGAGATTATTTCAAAGGAGCAATCTGCATTCGTTCCAGGCAGGTTGATTACTGACAACATAATCTCCGCCTATGAGTGCTTACATTTCATGAAGAGGAACAAACCGAGGGGCAATAGTCATTATGCACTCAAACTGGACATGATGAAATCTTATGATAGGGTTGAGTGGAGTTACCTGGAAGCTATCATGAGGAAACTGGGTTTTGCGGCACCTTGGATCACGGTCGTCATGAACATGGTCAAAACAGTTTCCTTTTCTATTCTTTTTAATGGTAACATTTTGGAGGGTTTTAACCCTTCTCGAGGTATTCGACAGGGAGATCCTATCTCTCCATACCTTTTCTTGTTGGCAGCAGAGGGCCTTTCGTGCCTGTTAAAGTCTCAGAAATGAATCATCCCAGCTCAGGGCATTAAGGTGGCACCATCAGCTCCGTCGGTGAACCACCTTTTATTCGCGGATGATAGCCTGCTGTTTTTCAAGGCGAGTGTTGATGGAGCAGAAGAGGTGTCAAACCTATTGGATATATACTGCAGGGCTTCGGGTCAGAGAATTAATAAAGACAAATCTTCCATCTTCTTTAGCGAAGGGTGCCCGTAAATTGTCAAAGATGCAGTCAAGGGCTGTTTACAAGTGCCAAATGAATCACTAAGTGATAGATACCTTGGAATGCCAACTGACGTAGGTCACTCAAAGATGGGTACGTTCAAACATCTGAGTGATCGGGTTTGGGATAAAGTCAAAGGCTGGATGGGCAAGTGTTTGTCAGCCGGTCGTAAAGAGGTTTTAATCAAATCTGTAGCACAAGCAATTCCCGTCTTTTCAATGTCATGCTTCAAATTGCCTCGAGGACTGTGCAACCATATCAATTCAATCATTCGCAAGTTCTGGTGGGGATGTAAACAGGGAGGAAGGAAACCGGCATGGGTCTCTTGGGAGGTGATGACGAGACCTAAATATCTTGGTGGAATGGGTTTTAGAGACCTCGAGCTTTTTAACTTGGCACTTCTCGCTCGTTAGGCATGGAGGGTGCTTAATGACCCCACTTCTTTAAGTGCAAGAATCCTGAAGGCCTCTTATTTCCCTCAAGCCTCGTTTCTCAATGCCGAGCTGGGCTCACGGCCGTCACAAATTTGGCGAGCTTTGCTTGAAGGTAGAGACATCCTCAAATAGGGATTAATCCGGAGGATTGGCAACGGCCTGAGCACGAAGATTTGGGAGCATAATTGGATTCCCAAGGAATCGTCTCTGCACCCGGTAGTTTCTATGGTCCAAAACCCACTGGAGTTGGTCTCAGAACTGCTGCTGCCAGCGACAGCATCATGGGACTCGGCGCTGATTACATCAGTTTTTCTCCCCACTGATGCTGAAGCGATCATGAAGATTCCGATATGTACAAGGAACATAGACGTCCTTTGGGCATGGCACCTGGATAAGAAAGGGCGCTTCACAGTTAGCTCTGCATACAAGTTCATGGTTAAGACAAAGATCATTAGAGAAAATTGGCTTGAAAAGAGGAGCGGCTCCTCAACCGGGAGAAAGGAGGAAGAGGACTAGACAAATCTTTGGAACATGAAAGTACCATAAAAAATACAAGTGTTTCTATGGCGTTTGGCTCACCACTCGCTCCCAACAACGGATGTGCTGAGAAGACGGCATATGTCAACAAGGGACGCATGCCCTTTGTGCGGGGTAGCTGATTCTTGGCATCATGCATTACTAGCTTGTACCCATGCACGGTGCACTTGGGCTTTGGCGGATCCTGTTCTGGTGTCCAAAATGGCGGAAAATGAGGAGTCCCGAGCCAAGAACTGGCTCTTCCAGCTCAATGAGGACCTTGATTGGAACCTATTTGTACGGATGGTGGTGACCCTTTGGTCGATATGGTTTGCACGAAGACAAGCTATCCATGAAGGTATATTCCAATTGCCGGGGCAAACATCATATTTCGTCGAGCGATACATATATGAACTTAGTCAGGTTCCTTCCCAAGGGGCTATGAACAACCCC
>NC_057803.1:679838500-679848298 GCF_018294505.1 Triticum aestivum
GGGGCGACACAACGCACCTCGGGTATGGCTACCATCGTTGGAGGGAGTAGTCAAAATCAACGTTGATGGCGCCTTGGCGCGCAACAGAAGAGGAGGAGTGGTCGCCGCGGTGTGCCGTGATCATACTGGGATGTACCTCGGTTCATCCGCAGTGGTATTCAATGGAATCAAAGACCCAACAATTCTTGAAACCTATGCTTGCAGGAAAGGCATGGCTCTGGCGGACGATCTTCTTCAAAGGAAAATAAAAGTGGCATCGGATTGCTTGGGAGTAGTGAACGACATCAACAAGGGCACGGGAGGAGTCCATGTTGCCATTGTTCATGAAATATCAAGTCGTTGTAATAGTTTTGATTTATGTTCCTTTGTTCATGAGACTAGAAACCATAACTTCGAGGCTCATAACGTCGTCAAATTTGCTTGTAATCTGATTGTAGGTAGGCACGTATGGCTGGGTAATCCCCATGACCCAACACGTGTGCCTATGAACATCCTTGATCAATAAAGTGGCGAGGTTTCTTCTAAAAAAAATATAAAATGATGTAAAAATACTGAGAAAAATATGACCTCATGAGGAGTTGAACTTATGACCACCCACCTAAAGACAAGTCCTGCTAACCACTTCAGCCCATCACTATTTGTGGTCTTTCCTAGCGCCAAATGTATAAGCAAACACAAGAGCGTTCATATATATGAAATATTTTCTGAAAAAATCAAAACTTTTATTGCAAAAAAATATGTGATCAATTTTGAAATGCCGAATAGTTTTGAATTTAAGAACCAAATTTTAGCAAACATGTTTTGAATTTAAACACAATTTTGAAACTTGAACAATTTCCGAAACATATTGTGGTTTTATTTTTTGGTTTTTACTTGTCTCGTTTTCCTTCTATGTTTTATTTTTCTCTTTTTTCATTTCCTTTTCTTTATTAAAATTTGTGAACTATTTTTAAATTGTCAACCTTTTCTTAAACCCATGAACTTTTCAAATTCGTGAATATTTTCTTAAATTCGCAAACTTTGTTTTCAAATCTTTGAACTTTTTTTCAATCCATGAACCCTTTCTTAAATTCACAAACTTTGTTTTCAAAGCCTGCAATTTTTTTTAAATTCATGAAAATTTGTTTTCAAAATTGATGAACTTTTTTTAAATCCGCAAACGATTGAGTTGGCCCAATAGGAACCGGAAGGTAGCAAGGTCGTCGCCTAGTTGAACCAAGGCTGAGCATGTTTTTGTCATTTTTAGCTTATTTAATTTATTATTCTTTTTGAAACCTGTTAAAAATTGATATAATTCTGGAATGCCATAAAATATTGTTGTTTTCAAATATTGTTTACAGTTTTGAAAACTATTCGGGACTTTTCAAAAAATGTTCCTCATTTCGAATTGTTTTTGTTCACAAAATTAACAAATGTTTGTGTTTCAAAAATTCGATATTTTTTTAAAAAGTATGTGGTTTGCAATTTGTGTGCAACATCAATTGTTGGGAACTTGTTCACAATTTTGGAGAAAGTGTTCAAGTTTATAAAATTTTCGTATGTAGTTTAAGTTTCTAAAATTGTTGATAAATTTCAATAAATTGTGTGGATATAAGAAAAGGTTCATGTTGATTGATAATGACGGAAATTGCAAATAACATAGGCATTCAAATTAGAAAACCCGATATGCTCACGGATGCACCTGTCTTGCCTAGTCTAGCACATTCCTAAAATTAGTATCTTTTTGGACTATGGATAATTGACACCAACTTTTGCCAGCGTGTGGGCATGCCCAAGGTAGTCCCCAACACAAAATTTCAACGAACTCAGACACCCGAAAGCACACTACATCACGTGCAGGTAGTATTTAAGGGGTTTTCACTGGGAAAACCATAGGAAATGCATATAATATCAGAAAACAATAAAACTTATCATGCATGCTTTCCATGGAGATGCCAGTGTGTGGAATTTTTTTGGCTCCATTTGGTTCATGTAAAAAAATTGTTTCGAGACTTACACTACCGACAGACCTGAACAGGCCCGGTTGAACATCGTGTAGGTCCTGTTATGCATGAAATGACACCAATTTTTGCTAGCGTCTGGGCATGCCCATTGAGGGCCTCCATGCAAAACTTGAAATATTTCGGACACCAAACGCATATTGCGTCACGTGCGGGTAGTATTTTAGAGTTTTTTCACTCAGAAAACTCTAGAAAATGCATATAATGTCAGAAATCAATGAATCATTTATGGTACACATTTCATCAAAGTTCTAGTTAGACACTAATCATGCTTCAAACAACAACACATCGGGCTTCCTACGTGCCCAAATAATGAATCTCTTACATACTAATCATCTATGCTTCCACCATTACTGCCCGATGCTTCAAGGGATTACATGTTGTCTACAACCCAATGTTTCTCCCGCAAAAAAAAAGACAAAAAAAAAACAACCCAATGTTTCAGTATGGACGTCCTAGTTTCAATAGAGAATATATACACTTGTTTTTTAGTTGAGAATATGTACATCTGGAATGAATTTTTGGAGTACCTTTATTTTGGAAGCATATTTTTCTAAATAATATGTTTTCATTCCATGTGCTTCTATCGGGAAAAAAAATGTTTCCATGGCGTTTGCGTTGCTGAGAAAAAACATCCAGAAGCAATTGACTTTCTTTATTTGTTTATTTATTGTAAGCAAATATGTCCCGTGAAAAAACTCGGAAGCAAATATTTAATTTGTGGGAAGCGCTAGTTTTTGTGTTTGTTTGTTAGAAGCAAATCACAACCTACCAAAACAATTATTTCTGGGAATCAGTTACTAGTCTGTTAGTAGAAGCACAAAATAATTATCGATGGAGAGATTAGAGGGAGGAGATGCTATATACTCCAGCGCCTAACCATGTCAGATCGGACGAACAGCGCAACGTTAATTCAGCGGCTACCCAGACGGAGGTACTAATAGCGTAGTCAGCAAAATATTTTTACATCTGCTAAATTGATCCGGTGGTACCGCGGTACATAAGATTGCCAGAGGTCTCGAGTTCGACGCCTGCCGGTTGCATATTTTTGGAACACTTACATAAGAGAAAAAAGGTGTGGCCCGTGATGAGGGGGCGAGTTCACGTATTTCGTAAGTGAGTACGATTGTCAAAAGTTCATATTGCCCTTTATATGTTTTATAAGAGGGGGTGTATCGAAGCGGGTCTCTTTGTACATATTCGACTAGTAAACATGCCCGTGCGTTGCAACGGGAGAAAAATAATAATATCACAACCCATCACCGCACACACAATCTGCTTCATCTACTTGAACACGGTAACCAATCCGTCTCGTAGTTATCCTTCTTCCCGCCGTTGTTGACATAGGCCGTTCACCTAGTCGCAACGTGTCTGAACTTGGTCAATCTCAAGGCGATGAACTCACCCACCACACTGTCATTGAACCACACCGGCACAAGATAACATTTTTTTATAACTTAAAAACCTAATCTTGTCGAGCTGGACCGTGAGGGCTGCCTTCCACGAATTGCTTCCTAATGTTCGTGATTGTTACATACTGAAAATTTTCTCACAACCAATATTTGTTAATTTGGTAAAATTTGTATAATATCAACCTTCAAATTTGGAGTATAGTAAATGAAAAAAAGATGAAACACAATTGTTTGCAACAGAAATCTAAATTGTTAACAAATCACCTAATGATATACGCATTTACAGCTATAAATCTTCAATACATATTACTACAAAAAATATCATCTACCCATTACGAACGAACTGAGATTTATCAGGAAACCACTCAGCAGTGTAGTACAATTCGTTCACATTGACAACATAGTCTCCGATTTGCTCTTGAGAATTAAGAACGATACTAATACAAAACTTAGTTTTTACATCCACGTTATACATCTATGTACGCAGATGAAGCCAATGGTAGTGATATACAAATAAAAAAGCGGCTAATCAATCGGCGTGAGTACCGCTCGCCAAAGTACGGCTCGCACGTGAAGCAGCCACTAGTAGAAAAAGGGTCAAACGTGAAGCACATCAGTGCCGGTTTGTATTTGAGCCGGCACTAATGTGTATATTAGTGCCGGTTCCAACGGCTAGCCGGGCCGCTCTCATTAGTACCGGTTCGTGGCTAACCTTTAGCACCGGTTCGTGCCACGAACCGGTACTAATGAGAGTGGTGGCAGGATGTTGTCAGTCTGGGCCCCCTTCAGCACCTTTAGTACCGGTTCTTGGCACGAACCGGTACTAAAGGTCGTCCTACATAAACCCTTCGTCCACCCGAGCTCGCTCTGTTCTTCCCCTTTCCCCTCTCCTCTCTGTTCTTCCCCTCTTCCTCTCGAGCTCATCACACATTTTGCCCAAAATTTGTCAAGATTTGAAGGCCCCCATCCATTCAAATGATCACCAAGGTTAGCAACTTTGTCCTTTCATCTCTTATTGCTAGATTAGCTCTTGCAATGCTTTATATAGTTATTAATTTGTGAGTTTAGTAATTTGGGAGGAAATATATATATGTGCTAGTATTTGATTTATATGAAATTTGAGGTTAAAATAACACTTAGTTTGTATATGTAGGTGTGGTTTACTTAGTGCCTTCTAAATCTCCGTCGTAACCACCGTCGATCGCCCGCACCGTCCTGTCGCCGGCATCACCTTGTGGTGAGCCTCTTGTTCATGAAATTTTATATAAAAAATTGATGTTTGTGTGATTTGGATATATAGTTACTCGTATAATAATTATCTTACCCGTACGTTGTTTGTTATACATAGTGCCATGGTTTTGATATCCGTCCCCGTCGGCCCTCGTCCTTGTTATGATTCGGATGTGGTATATTCTCTTTTAAAACTATTTGTTGCACTTCGTGTTTATGGTAAATAATTATGCCCATCAAGTTGACATAGATATTTTTATCTAGGAGGTATGTGAACCGGAAATTCCAACCGACCCTATTGTCAAGAGGTTAAATTTAGTTGAAAGAGAAAACGAGTACTTGAAAGAAAAATTGAAAAGAATTGAGGGGGAGAAGATGGAATTGGAGTTGCATGTTGCCGATGTCGTCGATGATCACAAGATCAAGATGGAGAAAATACGCTTGAAGATTAGAAAGATTAGAAAATATGCCATCGATAGTGAGGCTTGGTATCATTATGCTGTTGGATCAATTGTTACCTTAGTTGGGATCTTGATCGCATTTGTTGTTGCATTTAAATGCTTTAGCTAGAGAGTTATTTGTTTGTTGCATTTAAGTGTTGTATGAACTTTATGTATGAACTTGTATTAATTTGGTCTATTCGGTGTTGTGTAATGAAGATGAGCCGGCAATGGATGTACAATGACCGATGCTCTCCCCAGTTCGTTGAGGGCGTCCATACTTTTCTGCTTGCGGCTGAGGCAAACAAGCGGGCGGATGGTTTTATGCCTTGTCCATGTGCTGGCTGTAAGAATGATCGCAATTACTCTACGTCAAGAACCATTCACGTCCACTTGTTTGAGTCCGGTTTCATGCCTCACTATAATGTTTGGACCAAGCACGGAGAAAGAGGGGTTATGATGGAAGACAATGAAGAAGAATAGGACGACGACAGCTATACTGGCCATGGGTTCCCTGAATATGATGATACAACAATGGGGGAAGAAGCTGAGCCGGTAATGCGGGAAGAAGCTGAGCCGGCAATGCGGGAAGAAGCTGAAGAAGAGGCATAAGATGAGCCCGTTGATGATCTAGGTCGGGCCATTGCCGATGCAAAGAGAAACTGCGTAAGTGATTTGGAGAAGAAGAAGTTGCAGCGCATGTTAGAGGATCACAAAAAAATGTTGTACCCGAATTGCGTAGGTGACAAGAAAAAGCTGGGCACCACACTGGAATTGCTGCAATGGAAGGCAGAGAATGGTGTATCTGACAAGGGATTTGGAAAGTTGCTGGTAATGATAAAGGATATGCTTCCAAAGGACAACGAATTGCCCGAGAGTACGTACGAAGCAAAGAAGGCTGTCTGCCCTCTAGGGTTAGAGGTGCAGAAGATACATGCATGCCCTAATGATTGCATCCTCTACCGCGGTGAGTACGAGGATTTGAACGGTTGCCCGGTATGTGGTGCATTGCGCTATAAGATCAGCCATGATGAGCATGGTGATGTCGAGGATGAGCGCCCCAGGAAGAAGATTCCTGCCAAGGTGATGTGGTATTCTCCTATAATACCGCGGTTGAAACGTTTGTTCCAAAACAAAGAGCATGCCAAGGCGATGCGATGGCACATAGAAGACCGTAAGAAAGACAGAAAGTTGAGAGTACCCGCTGACGGGTCGCAGTGGAGAAAAATCGAAAGAAAGTACTGGAAGGAGTTTGGAGATGACACAAGGAGCGTATGGTTTGGTCTAAGCGCAGATGGCATTAATCCTTTTGGGGAGCAGAGCAGCAACCATAGCACCTGGCCTGTGACTCTATGTTTGTATAACCTTCCTCCTTGGTTGTGCATGAAGCGGAAGTTCATTATGATGCCAGTGCTCATCCAAGGCCCTAAACAACCCGGCAACGACATTGATGTGTACCTAAAGCCATTAGTTGAAGAACTCTTACAACTGTGGAATGGAACAGGTGTACGTGCATGTGATGAGCACAAACAGGAAGAATTTAACCTAAAGGCATTGCTGTTCGTGACCATCAATGATTGGCCTGCTCTCAGTAACCTTTCAGGACAGACAAACAAGGGATACCACGGATGCACGCACTGTTTGGATGATACCGATAGTATATATTTGAATAGTTGTAAGAAGAATGTGTACCTGGGACATCGTCAATTCCTTCCGAGCATGCATCCCGTAAGAAAGAAAGGCAAGCATTTCAAAGGTGAGGCGGATCACCGGACGAAGTCTCGCCACCGTACTGGTGCTGATGTACATGATATGGTCAAGGATTTGAAGGTGATATTTGGAAAGGGTCCTGGCGGACAACCTGTTCCAAAGGACGCTGACGGACGTGCACCCATGTGGAAGAAGAAATCTATATTTTGGGACCTGCCATATTGGAAAGACCTAGAGGTCCGCTCCGCAGTCGACGTGATGCACGTGACGAAGAATCTTTGCGTGACCCTGCTTGGCTTCTTGGGCGTGTACGGGAAGACAAAAGATACACCTGAGGCACGGGAGGACCAGCAACGTATGCACGGAGAAGACGGCATACATCAGGGTCATGCAAGCTACGCTCTTACCAAAGAAGAGAAGGAAATCTTTTTTGAATGCCTGCTCAGTATTAAGGTACCGTCTGGCTTCTCGTCGAATATAAAGGGAATAATAAACATGGCAGAGAAAAAGTTCCAGAACCTAAAGTCTCATGACTGCCGCGTGATTATGACGCAATTGCTTCCGGTTGCATTGAGGGGGCTTCTACCGGAAAACGTTCGATTAGCCATTGTGAAGCTATGTGCATTTCTCAATGCAATCTCTCAGAAGGTAATCGATCCAGAAATCATACCAAGGTTACAGAATGATTTGGTGCAATGTCTTGTCAGTTTCGAGTTGGTGTTCCCACCATCCTTCTTCAACATCATGACGCACGTCCTAGTTCACCTATGGGAAGAGATTAATGTTTTGGGTCCTGTATTTCTACACAATATGTTCCCCTTTGAGAGGTTCATGGGAGTCTTAAAGAAATATGTTCATAACCGTGCTAGGCCAGAAGGAAGCATCTCCAAGGGCCATCAAAATGAGGAGGTCATTCAGTTTTGTATTGACTTTATTCCTGACCTTAAGCCGATTGGTGTTCCTGAATCGCGGCATAAGGGCAGACTGGATGGAAAAGGCACGCTAGGAGGGGAACAAATAATATGTATGGATGGACATTCTCTCACTGAAGCACACTACACAGTTCTACAGAATTCCGCCTTGGTGGCTCCGTATATGGATGAACACAAGAATTTGCTACGCTCCAAACACCCAGAGCGGTCTGATGACTGGATTACACGTGAACAAACCAGGAGTTTCGCCAGCTGGTTGCAGACACGTACCATACATGACACCTCTATTGAAGATGACCTGTACTTGCTGTCCCAGTTACCATCTTCGAATATAATGACTTTTAAAGGGTACGAGATAAATGGTAATACATTTTACACGATCGCCCAAGATAAGAAGAGCACCAACCAAAACAGTGGTGTCCGCTTTGATGCAAAAACCAAGACGGGAAAGGAAACATATTATGGTTATATACAGGACATATGGGAACTTGACTATCGACGTGGTTTAAAGGTCCCTTTGTTTCGGTGCAAATGGGTCAATATGACACGAGGCGGGGTAACGGAAGACCCGCAGTACGGAATGACAACAGTGGATCTCAACAATCTTGCGTATGCAGACGAACCATTCGTCCTAGCCAATGATGCGACACAGGTTTTCTATGTGAAGGACATGTCTACCAAGCCAAGAAAAAGAAAAGATAAGGAAGCGAATGCATCGTACGATGAGCCAAAGCGGCACATAGTTCTTTCTAGGAAGAAAAACATCGTGGGAGTGGATGACAAGACAGACAAGTCAGAAGATTATGAAAAGTTTGATGAAATTGCTCCATTCACAGTGAATATTGACCCGAGCATCCCGTTAAATGATGAAGATTTTCCATGGTTACGGCGCAAAGGGACACACGCTAAGAAAAAGTTTCACACCCAAAGATCTGGGATGTGATCGGCTTTACTAGCTATCATCACTTTCTTCTGTGTTTCGCACCGAGAGGGAAATCTCTGTAATAGTTAGGGTAGTTATGTGTTTTGGCATTTGAAACGCGAAGAAATTTTATGTGCAAACAAATTCACACTAATTTCAAATAATTCAAAATTTAAACTATTCAAATTTGAAAACTACGGGCACTAACAGGAAAAATAGCAGAAAAGAAAGAAAAACTATAGCTGAAAAGAAAAAAACTATATAAAAAACTACTCAAAAATAAATAGAAGAAAATAAATATAGCAGAAAAGAAAAAACTACTCAAAAATAAATAGAAGAAAAAATAAAGCAGAAAAGAAAAAAAAAATATTTGCTATTTTTCAATCGTTTACAAAATGACCGTGAAATTGAAAATCACTACAAAATGAACTCTGAAATGTTGAATTTTGGCAAACTAGATGAAAAACTACTCACAAACAAATAGAAGAAAATAAATATAACAGAAAAGAAAAAACTATACAAAAAACTACGCAAAAATAAATAGAAGAAAATAAAGCAGAAAAGAAAAAAACTATAAAAAAATTGGGGCGCTGCCCTATGGGCCTGATAGGCCGCAGGTGTGTAATTACAGGCCTTAAAGGCCCAGCAGACTCACAGGGCAGCGCGCAGAGTTGAGGCCCACAAGCCTGCTATACAGAGGAGTTCGAAGTGGTAGCCGCGGCTGGGTTTATAAACTAGTGCGGCTGCCCTTCGCCTGGCGAGGTGGGACTAAACTTTGGGGTGGCAGTGCGACCCCTTTAGTACCGGGTCGTGGCACAAACCGGTACTAAAGGGGGGGCCTTTAGTACCGGTTTGTGCCACCACCCGGTACTAAAGGGGGTCGCTTCCCGCCGCTTGTCCTGGCCAAAACAGGCCTTTAGTAGCGGTTGGTGGCTCCAACCGGTACTAAAGGTGCCTTCTATATATACTCGACTTACGAAATTTTCATTCTTCCTCTGTTTCCGTCGTCTCCGTCGCCGTCGCCGCCCCCGTCCCCGTCGCCGCCCTCGTCTCCGTCGCCGCCCCCGTCCCCGTCGCCGCCGTCGTCTCCGTCGCCGCCCCGGGCCCACCCCCGTCCCCGTCGCCGCCCCCGTCGCCGTCGCCTCGCCGTCA
>NC_057803.1:679848651-679853966 GCF_018294505.1 Triticum aestivum
TTATTGTTTTAGTTATCAAAACACACACACACACACAAGCATGAATTAGTATATAATTTAGATTATTTAGATTATTATTGTTTTAGTTATCAAATTTTTTTATATGGAAATTAGTGTTTAATTAGTATGGAAATTTTTTATGTTTAATTAGTATATAATTTAGATTATTATTATTAGTATATAATTAGTGTTTAATTAGTATGGAAATTTTTTATATAATGTTGTTTTTCAGTTTTTTAATGGATGTATAGAAGTTGTGTTTTCTGTTTTTAGTGTTAGATGCTTAATTAGTATGAAATAGTATATAGATTTTTGAAATAGTAGAAATGTTAGAAATTTTAGTTATCAAAATCCAATCATTAAAAAAATATTACTTTTTGCGGGCATATAGCTAGTATTTGTTCTCGATGATGCCCGGCCCGCATCCTCGCCGTCGACCCGTCCGCGACGACGTCCAGCCGACCCATGTCCGGGACTGGGCTCCGCCGGGCTGGCACTGGGAGGTGCTGCCTGGAGGGGCGCGCCGCTTGATGAGGAACCCGGCCCCGGGTCCCGTCGTCGACCCTGATCTCGTTTGGTGGCGTTCGCGTGGGCCAGTTTCAGTGCTGAGGGACCCGGCCCCGCCGGAGGTGGTACGTCGCCGTGTCAGGGAGGAGGACGAGCACGTCCATCGCTACATGGTTGCGTTAGAGGGCGGCAGGTTCTCCAATACCTGGCAGTATCTTCGGGGATCTCACTTCAGCTATGATCCTGTGAGGGTTCCTTCTCTTTGGGTGTCCATCGCCCGCGCCGCAGGAACCGCGAGTGTCCTAGATTCTTCTGTAGTATTCGATCTTTAATTAGCTAGCCAGTGATGTACTATTCAATATTATATATTATTCGAGACGATGTATTCGAGATTATATCTATTATTCTAGACGAAGTATTCGAGATTATATCTATTATTCGAGACGATGTAATTTGAATACTAAATTGTTTTATATTTCTTTTGAATTAGTTAAATAAAGCTATGGCAGACAATACCGACAGAGAGGGAGAACAGACCATGTTCGATATGATACGCGGGCCAGATGATGATCAGAATGAAGAAGATTATGACGGCTCCAAATTTCTAAACAACACCGGAGAGGGTGATATGATATTCGATCGCGACGACCGAATTGATAAAGTCATGAACTACGATTATGACGATGACGAAGAACATGTTGATCCTGAAACAACAAAGACCGACGAGGTATATATATTTATATAAGCAGGTATCTGGTGATCATCACATGTTTTAAATGACTTGAAGATATATTAACGAATCGATCTTTGTTCTTTCAGCCATCTGGATCGAGCAAATCTTCAGGCAAAAGGACGAAACGAGACCCGAACAAAAAGTTGAAGGAGGGCGTAAAGCACAATATCGAGGCAGTCAGACCTAATGGCGAACCATTAGCGCCTAAGAAGATTGCGGACAAGTTCATTCGTCAGTGAGGAGTTCTTGTGAAGGACCAACTCCCGATCTCCCTTCAAGAATGGAGAGAGCCAGCAAAAGACAAAAGACAAAAAGGCAAAGAGGACACTGCTCCACGTCCAGATGTTACTTTTGTCGACAAGAATCAAAAAGATCTGCTTTGGGATACTCTCATGGAACATTTCACCCTACCAGATCATTTCACAGAAGCAGATGTGCAGAAAGTCAAGGACGCTGCTCTTAGGAAGATGGCGGTTGCATTCAAGAACCACAAGAATCGTGAATGGGACAAGTACGTCAAGGGAGGAAGGAAGACTCCAGTATTCGAGGGAACACTAGAGAACCAACATGCTCATTGGGACGATTTCATGAAATTCAAGGATTCGGAATTAGCTAAGGAACGGTCGAGAATAAACAAGAAGAATGCCGAAAAAAGGATAAGTTCCATAAGCTGGGGCCAGGTGGCTATGCGGTGGCAATGCCTAAGTGGGATAAGTCTGAGAAAGAGATGGAGGATGCAGGTGCCACTCCGGTTACTAAGAGCTGCCCCCCCCCCAGGGTCAGGACTTGGTTCTATGCGCATGGGGGGGGAGTTGGACCCGAAGACAGGAAATGTTTCGACGAGGGCAAGTCTGAAGGGAGCCGACGATGCGATACTTGTTGCAATAGAAGAGGCACGATCGGGGGTGTTCCAGCCCAACAGAGAGAATGACGAGCTTACGCATGCCCTGGGAAATCCTGAACACCCGGGAAGAACACGAGGCAAGGGCGCTATTCCGTGGTATGAGGGGTTTTCGGACTGGAACACCGACTACAGAACCCATGCGAGAAAGAAGATTGCGGAGGAGAAGAAGAGGAAGATGGAGGAGGAGCAGAGGAAGCGGGACTATGAATGCCTTCAAGGCCTAGAAGCAAGTCAAGCGGAATTGGTAGTCAAATTCCAGCGGCAGCAGGAGCAGATCGACTCACTTACCCAACAAAGGGGGTCTAAGCAGCTGCAGCAGCTAGCGAATGATCCAGCATTGGATAGCACCGCCCCATCCATGCCGAGAAGCAGCGTGGGTTCCGCCCCGGACGACGCAATGCTGGGTAGATACCCCGTGGATGACATCACGGAGAACACTAGCTGCGAGCTACACGTCAAAATGAAGAACATATCCATGAAGGTGGCGGACGCCGTTGCTTTTACAAATCCCCCTGAGGCAACCTTCCATTGCAACCCGATTCCAGTGGGCTATGCTTGTGTCTTGGTTGATGAGGTGGTGGACCCATATTCGGAGCTAGAGCTTGACTTTCCTGGAGGTGACGACGAGCGCTTTCTCGGAGACGCCAACCATCGTATCATCCTATGGAAAAAGGATTGCATCATCTTTCGAAGGCCACCGACACCGCGTCAGCCAACTCCTCGTCGAAGTCCGCCACCGAGTCAGCAATCTCCCGCTCCTGCAAGTCCACCAAGTCCGGCAAAGTGTCAGGCCACTCCTCCTCCAAGTCAGGCAAAGTGTCAGGCCACTCCTCCTCCTTCAAGTCCGCCACAGCGTCAGACATCCACTCCTCCTCCAAGTCCGGCACAACCTCAGGCCACTCCTCCTCCAAGTCCAGCACAGCTTCAGGCGGCCACTCCTCCTCGTCCAACTCAGCCCCGTCAGCCGTCTCCGCCGCCTCAGCAATCGCAGAAGAGACACCCCGCAGCTATGGTGCGTAGCGGTACGAGTCGAGGTAGTACAGGAAGTACAGGTGGAGGCAAGCGATATAAATATGGTCCAAGCCTCACGCCTCTTCCGCAGAGGGCTTATGACAGGTCCGAGGAGGAAATCGCAGCCATATCGAAGTCCGAGGTGGAAGCCCATTTTGCATCGAAACCGCCAACGCCGCCAAGGGAGAAAGTGCCTGAGGAAACGATGGACCACTTCATTCGTATGGCTCAACCACCAGCACCCAAGCCTGTTGACACAGACTATGAGCGCCACATCAGGAAGTTAAATCGAGCACGTCTACGTAAGGAGGCGAGCTCGGGATCAAGCAAACAAGAAGCAGTTGTCAAAAAATGCGGGAAAACCATTCCCCAGCTGGGAGAACAGGCGGCGCAATCGATCCCCTCGCTTGTTGTGCCAACAACACGTGACAGTAGGCGCACCCAATATTATTGTGGGCAAACAATTTACGTTCCTGAGGTGGGCAATGTGGTAATAACGAAGGAGCATATAATGCAGGCTGAAGTTCTCAAAATCACTGTTGGACAACTCCTTGAGATCGAGCCCATTCCTGTGCTTAGAGAGGATGAAATAAAACGGAAATATGTCCGGGGCCAACCTTTGGTCGAGCCAGACAAGGTCAAGAACCTCCCAACGAGAATGTATGAATTGCATCAATGGTACATGAACATTACCAAGATTTCCGATCGATTGTCCCTCATGGTGAATGTCAAGGAGGAGCATTACTACCATGAGAAAGCTGTGTCCGTTGAGCATTCTGAACTGTTTCAGTTATACAATCAAGATGCACTCGACAAATCTATCGTCAGTTGCTATTGTCTGTAAGTGATTTCTTTCTGTAATTTAAGTCTGAAGCTTGCTGTAGTGAACCTTTTGATCAATCATTACCTGTAATTATCCTCACTATAGTCTTTTCTGTGGTATTATATGCAGGATGAAGATGTATGAAATGAGAAAAGGTGGACGCTATGGCATTGGGTTCATTGACCCAAACACTGTTAATGAATACACATGGAAAATAGATGCACGTCATCAAAAGGCCGTAGAGGACAGCATGCTAGAGTTCTTGAAGCGCCTCAAATACAATGAAGATATACTACTTCCTTACAACTTCCAGTGAGTCACACTGTCTTGTACTACAAATTCTCTATTTTTGCCTACTAGCTAGCTACATGTTTTTGCTTACATATGCCCGCTTAATTAAGACATGCAAACATGTGTGCATGCAGATTTCACTGGGTCTTGTGTATCATTAAAGTTGATGCCGGAACAGTTGAAATACTGGACTCACTACTCAAAGAAAAAACTGACTATAACATCTTGTTTGGGATAGTCAACAGGTAATTTCAATCATTATTAACTATATATCTCGGCCTATTTAGTTCGTCATTTCATGATATGAACTATTTAATAACCCCTTTATTCATTTTCTTTGTCGGCGGGCAGGGCTTGGGCAAGGTTCATCAGCGTCACGGAAGGCGAATGGAAAGAAAAGCTTAAATGGGGAAGACCCAAGGTAAGTAATTAAGTAGTACTAGCTAGCTAGCTAGCTGCCATCTCTTTAATTATCATGCTTGATTAATTATTATCTGATCAAATTCCATTCTCGTAAAGGCCCTGAAGCAGGCGCAGGGGACTGATCTGTGTGCATTCTGCGTTTGCGAGAACATTCGCATGATGGCGTCCGAAAGGAGCAGATCTCAAAGACAGGAATGGGTACGCTTGTCAAAACACTATTCACAATTTTTACACCATTATCGATCTAGTCACACAACTAATACACATGCATATTGATCTCCTTCTTAACAGTTCAGAGAGGTGCGGGCGAAGCTCCTAGAAACGGAGCGCGTAGAAGCACTTCAAGAGGAAATAGCGGGATTTTTGCTCGACCAGGTCATAAATCCGAAGGGAGAATACTATTACCCGCTACCGCCCCCATGAAAACCACTTCCAATTGTCATCGTGCTCCGAAGGCACCAATTAGGCTAATGCCACTGGCTCCGAAGGCAACATGCATATGTAGGAGAAATTGTATATAGCTATACATGTGTGTATGTGTGAATTAATTAATATGATGGTTTGTGAGACATTGATGATATATATATGCATGATTGGTTCTACTAGAAATTCTATATATATAT
>NC_057803.1:679854048-679925619 GCF_018294505.1 Triticum aestivum
AACTAACCCCCCCCCCCCAAACCTTATAGTACCGGTTGGTCTTACCAACCGGTACTAAAGGGCTCCAGGCACCCGGAGCTGGCTCGTGCCACGTGGTTGCCCTTTAGCACCGGTTCATGCTGAACCGGTACTAAAGGGGGGGGGGCTTTAGTGCCCACACTTTAGTGCCGGTTATGGAACCGGCACTAAAGGGCCTTACGAACCGGTGCTATTGCCCGGTTCTGCACTAGTGAGCCTCACCTTTCTTGGATATGGCATCAAGTTCATGATAGATTCCTACGAACTTCACGACAAACCCAAAGACTGCATAGATGTTTCTTTCGTGAAATAAACGATAGATGCGATCATGAGAAGATGTGCTACTAAACTGAACCGATAAATAAAGACAATTTAAGCCCGTGCAGTGCAATGGGATAAAATGATGGAATGCAAAACCAGTTCTATCATAGGGTTGAGTGTTCAGGGTGCAGAAGCAGCTCGGCCTAGGGTTGAATGCTCTTAGGGGAGGGCGGTAGCAGCAGAGCATTTGAGCTAGTTGAGACCAGTGCGTGTGTGTTTTTACATTTTCCTGATAGTATATTTGTATTTTCAGTAGTAACTTACTGGTATTTCTGGTGCAAGCAATAAATAAGCAGTTGCAAGCACACCAAATACATACATTAATCCACTACTCAATACATACTGGATCACAGTGCTAAAGTCTGTTTCTACTTACAGACTTTACATCTTTTTTAGATGATACAAAGCACAACACGTGCTCTCAGGCGAGAGCATAGCATTAGTATTGGTGTGCATATGACAATTACACGGCAAGGCAACGGACTTAAGCATTAGTAGTGGTGTGGATACTACACAATCACAAAATGTAGTACTGCAAGCCAGCGCACGTGTATGTTTACTGATAGAATGCCAAACATATGCATCTCCGTCGGGCATTTGTGCTAGTAAAGAGAGAAAAAGGGAAACTGAATTAGCTTACTCTTAACATTTAACACTGAAAATAAGAGGGAAAACAGAGGCGTGTGTAAAAAAAGGGAAAACTGAGACACCAGTAACCACCTCATTCATGACGTTAATTATACCTGAGAAACCATTTATCCATCACATCTCCAGAATCTGCAGAGGACTCTCGTGCAGGAGCAAGGGAATCAAGCTCATCGAAGAAAATTACTCATGGGCATGCTGATCTAGCCTGAAATGGGTAGTGAAAACTGAAAACCCGAGTATATGTGCATATTTCATGGCAATTACATACATGGCTTGTGCAGATGGATATACCTTCTCAAAGATGTCCCTGATATTCCTCTCTGACTCTCCAACATACATGTTTATCAGTTCTGGACCTTTTATGCTAAGAAAGTTTAATGAGCACTCAGTTGCTACTGCTTTCGCAAGTAATGTCTAAAAATTCAAAAGAAAACATCCTAGTTAGCATGTATTATCTTGTTGTTGGATACAACTAAATTTTGAAAAATGGGAATGAAAACTCAATTCAGACAAAGTATAAAACTCAGTACACCTACCTTCCCAGTGCCTGGAGGTCCATATAGCAGGACACCTGATCGTTTAAGCAATTTAGAGTAGTACACCTGATACAACCATAAGGTTGCACTTGTAGAACTTATTTCTTTGGACCTGGGAGTCAAAAAGTCAGTAATAAATGACAAAATAGATTTATTTAGGTAGTTGTGAAATACATTTTTCAGCTCCAGTGGTAACAATGGAGATGCCATATTTCAAATAAATAATGGACATGATATTCTACAGTGACAATGAAGATGTCATATTTCAAATAAATAATGGCATGATATTCTACAGTAACAATGGAGATATCATATTTCAAACAAATAATGGATACGACATTCTACAACTGCCAAATATCAGGACAGAACCCAAGAGAATTCATGATTATCCTCGCCAAAAGATCATTCTAGACTGAATACCTATGCTACATCCCTCGTTTGACTATATAATTTTGTCGACAATAGAATACATCAGAGTAACAAATTAAAAACTGATAGCAAATTTCCCCATGATCTTCCACTTTTATTTGTCCATGAACTTATGTTCACCAATAATAACATGCAATATTTTCAATCACTGAACCTATCTACCCAAATATGTATCTTTTAACACTTCTGTACATAATCATTACTCGGTACATATCCTATAACAAGTTAATGTTATGTCATTATAAAACTTGGTAGAGTCTAGTAATACTTGGATAGAAAAATAAATGTTCTGCAAGCATACAGCTGAAGCAGAATACCTTATTTTGCAGGTAAGTTGTGATAGCAATACAGTAGCCAAAAGTCAAACCCAATTAAGGTAATAATAAGTATGCTCCCCTCAGAAATACAACCTAAGCTCCTAAAGGAAAAGAAGAAACAGTGGTCAGTCTCATGCAAGAAATTCTGAAGAAAAAGGTGAGACATACTTTCTCGACCTTTGGAAACAAAGATGCAGAAAAAGGAGGGACATACAAAGCTTATACATGTGGAAGTGCCATCAGACAGTTAGCTGGATCCCCTCCTCGTCAGATCCAGTGTAGTGCAACGATGTCATTTCCGGAAGTTGTTGGGGAACGTTGCAGAAAACAAAATGTTTCCTACGGTTTCACCAAGATCAATCTATGAGTTCATATAGCAACGAGAGAGAGGAGTGCATCTACATACCCTTGTAGATCGAGCGGAAGCGTTCAAGAGAACGGGGTTGAGGGAGTCGTACTCGTCGTGATCCAAATCACCGGAGATACTAGTGCCGAACGGACGGCACCTCCGCGTTCAACACACTTACGTCAGCGTGACGTCTCCTCCTTCTTGATCCAGCAAGGGGGAAGGAGAGGTTGATGAAGATCCAGCAGCACGACGGCGTGGTGGTGGATGCAGCAGGGATCCCGGCAGGGCTTCGCCAAGCGTCTGCGGGAGGGAGAGGTGTAGCAAGGGGGAAGGGAGGCGCCAAGTGCAAAGGTGCGGCTGCCCTCCCTCCCCCCTCTATATATAGGGTCCCCGGGGGGGGGCTCCGGCCCTAGGAGATGGGATCTCCTAGGGGGGGGGGCGGCAGCCAAGGGGGGTGCCTTGGCCCCCAAGGCAAGTGGAGGCGCCCCCTCCCCTAGGGTTCCCAACCCTAGGCGCAGGAGGGGGGGCAAGGGGGGGGCGCACCAGCCCACCAGGGGCTGGTTCCCCTCCCACTTCAGCCCATGGGGCCCTCCGGGATAGGTGGCCCCACCCGGTGGACCCCCGGCACCCTTCCGGTGGTCCCGATACAATATCGGTGACCCCCAAAACTTTCCCGATGGCCGAAACTCGACTTCCCATATATAATTCTTTACCTCCGGACCATTCCGGAACTCCTCGTGACGTCCGGGATCTCATCTGGGACTCCGAACAACTTTCGATTTGCTACATACTTATATCTCTACAACCCTACACTAGTAGAAAAGAGGGCTTTGGTCCACCCTGGGTTAGCCCATTAGTCCCGGTTCAATCTAGAACCGGGACTAATGGGGGCATTAGTCCCGGTTCGTGCGCCCAGGGGCCACGTGGGCCATTTGTCCCGGTTCGTCTGGACCTTTTAGTCTCGGTTGGTGCCACGAACTGGGACTAAAGGGTGCGATGCCCATTAGTACCGGTTCGTGGCACCAACCAGGACTAAAGGTTAGACCTTTAGTCCCGGTTCGAGCCACGAACCGGTACTAATGGGGTTTGAGGCATTAGTACCGGTTCATGGCACGAACCGGTACTAAAGGTCACATTTTCAAACTCCAGCACCCCCCCTTGGATCGCCTTTTCAGTTTAAAATTAAAATAAAAGAAAATGATGAAAATGTCAAAAAAATAAGTTTCCCATGTGATATGTGGTCTAGTTGTTGGGAAAATTTACAAATGTGAATTTCGACTTTATTTGCAAAATCTCTCTAGAATTTAGTAAAATGGGCATAACTTTTGCATACTGACTCGGATGAAAAAGTTTTTTATATGAAAAATCATCTACTCAAAAAGTTACATCCAAATTTAACTAGGGGAACCCTGTTAAACATTTTTAGAATCCTCAAAAACCTAACAGAAAAGAAGTTACGGGGCTTTTAAGATCTAGAGTGGAAAAAATCGAAACAATTTCAAACTGTGGTCAAACAATGGTCAAACTAATTATTCTAGAATATTAGTGTTACTAAATAATTATTGGAGTTATTTTGAATTTTGGTCAAATCTGGTCAAACTGTGGTCAAACAATGGACAACCTAATTATTCAAGAAATATTAGTGTTACTAAATAATTATTGTTTTTTAAAACAATAATTTCAAACTCTAACAGTGAAATGTGTCACTTCATGCTCATGCAAAATTCTTGAGGGTTAATAGGATTGACATCTTACTATTGTCAGAAAAACAACAAGTGCAGACTTGGAAACAAGGGAGAATAGAACCCGAAGGTTAAGCGTGCTCAGGCTGGAGGAGTGGGAGGATGGGTGACCGTTCAGGAAGTTAGATGATTAGGAATGATGAGGGGTGATTAGAGATTAGAGGATAAATTGAGCAGTGATGAGGGGTGGTGATTAGAGATTAGAGGTTAAAATAATTCAGAAATTTGAAAATAATAAAAAAATTCAAAAAAATCATATAATTTCCTTTAGTCCCGGTTGGTGTTACCAACCGGGACTAAAGGTGGAGCTCCACGTGGCCGCGACCTTTAGTCCCGGTTCCAGTTTGAACCGGGACTAAAGGGGGAGGCATTAGTAACGACCCTTTAGTCCCGACTAAAGGCCCTTACGAACCGGGACTGATGCCCCCTTTTCTACTAGTGCTAGCGTCACCGAATCTTAAGTGTGTAGACCATACGGGTTTGGGAGACACGTAGACATGACCAAGACGGCTCTCCGGCCAATAACCAACAGCGGGATCTGGATACCCATATTGGCTCCCACATGCTCCTCGATGATCTCATCGGATGAACCACGATGTCGAGGATTCAAGCAACCCCGTATACAATTCCCTTTGTCAATCGGTATGTTACTTGCCCGAGATTCGATCGTCGGTATCCCAATACCTCGTTCAATCTCGTTACCGGCAAGTCACTTTACTCGTACCTTAATGCATGATCCCGTGACCAGACACTTGGTCACTTTGAGCTCATTATGATGATGCGTTACCGAGTGGGCCCAGAGATACCTCTCCGTCATACGGAGTGACAAATCCCAGTCTCGATCCGTGTCAACCCAACAGACACTTCCGGAGATACCCGTAGTATACCTTTATAGTCACCCAGTTACGTTGTGACGTTTGGTACACCCAAAGCACTCCTATGATGTCCGGGAGTTACACGATCTCATGGTCTAAGGAAAAGATACTTGACATTGGAAAAGCTCTAGCAAACGAACTACACGATCTTGTGCTATGCTTAGGATTGGGTCTTGTCCATCACATCATTCTCCTAATGATGTGATCTCGTTATCAATGACATCCAATGTCCATAGTCAGGAAACCATGACTACCTGTTGATCAACGAGCTAGTCAACTAGAGGCTCACTAGTGACATGTTGTGGTCTATGCATTCGCACGTGTATTACGATTTCTGGATAATACAATTATAGCATGAATAAAAGACAATTATCATGAACAAGGAAATATAATAATAATCCTTTTATTATTGCCTCTAGGGCATCTTTCCAACAGGAGTATATCCAATGTTTAATCAACAGCTGACGCTGAGCTTAAATTGGTTGAGCAAGAGTGTTTGCACTGCAGCCTTGTTTTCAATCTCTGCTCATACTACCATTCCCCTTCCAAAACTAACCATCCTATCAACAGTACTGCCAATGTTACAATCCTTTTTATCTGAGCCAACTGCAGTTGAACCTTGGGCAGAGTCATGTGTGTGGCCACCCTAATTGAGCATCAAAGATGAGTCCAGCATTTGTCGGGTGCCACAGCCGCCTCCTTATCAGCACCGTAGCGGCTATGCCTCAGGTTCAATCCCTTTTTGCGTTAACAACATCTAAAACAGGGAATTGCATCCAATGAATATCAAGGGGATATATACCTTTGGTGTAGCCGCCGACAGCGACATTGGACGGCTGGACGGATGTTCTTGTTTCTCCGGCGAACTCGGCGGTTCTTCCTCCGGCGAACTCGGCGGCGACATTGGATGTTTCGACGAAAATTGCAATTTCGACGGGATTTGATGGAGCCTCTGGTCCAAGGACACAACCTGATAGAGATTCCGGCCGAGGACCCTTCCTTCTTATACCAGGCAACTCAAACCCAGGTAGGGAAATCCATTGATTGCAGTTGGAGAAGGACACGGTCTCCAATCACGACACGGGAGCAGCAACTCGGACATTGGGAGGTGGCCGCAGCCGCTCGCAGGGCCATGCCCTTCCTTCCTTGGTAGCACGAGATGGGGGGAGAAGGGGAGCACGAGCCGGAGAGTCCAGATCGGCGGCGGCCAACGCTGGTCAGGAGGAGTTTGTGCGTGTTGAGAGGAAGAAGGAGATGTCCACGTGTGCGTGCGCTTTCAGGAGTTTTTCTTTTCAATACTGGACAACCCATAATAAAATGACCAATGTAAGAGAAGGCCAAAAGGATCAATAGCGCGAGCGAGCCTAGCGGGCGACGTACCGAATTTTATTAGTACCACCTCGTGTATATGTTTTATATAAATTCAAAGTGAAAGCATAAATTCACGGAAAGAAGCGTATTGTGACGGTGAACCCACGAAGTCAATCCGTGCTTTATTATTACTAGCAAAAATGCCCGTACTTTGCAACGGGACAAAAACAATATCATAGGACATTGTGCAATAAACATGACCCAATAATATGTGCATGCCCTAATATTTGAACATAGGTACCCATATGTACCGTTCACTTAAAAAAAACGTGTCATGGCACTGCTAATAGAACGTTATAGCATTCTGAGTAATGTCTCGCTAATAACATGCTATTGTTGCTTATCCTCCTTGTCTCGCCGACCAGTGGTCATGGTATACACTTGCAAATATAACAAATGTACCTCACTACATCTACGGTGAATCAAGGAACTTCTACAATTGACATGAGCAGATGAACAATATATGCTCACCTCAAGGAACAAAGCCAGGTCCATTTAGATGCTACCTCCAAGTTAATATGCCACAGCATCACACCTTGTGAAAGGAACATTGTGTTAAACCGTGAGCCACAAACAGTCTAGTTTATTGACATAATTAAAGTAATTAATTATTTTATTTGTTCCGGAACCTATGCAAGGTAGCCAACCGTTGTAGACCTCTCTTCCCTATAAATAATTCAAAGTAGACAAAATTTTTGGGCAAAAAGTCTAGTTTATTGACATAATTAGAGTAAATTAATTATTTACTTGATCCAGAACCTATGCAAGGTAGCCATCCGTCGCAAACCGTTCCTATAAATAATCCAAAGAAGACAAATTACCAAGTTTTGGGCAAGCAAATTACCGTTGAACGGTGCCATTATAAATCATTCTCAAGTGGTTGCTTGTTTATTTTTGATGAAATGCAACAGGCACCGCTTTTCATTAGTTAAGAGGGAAACAGACAGGTTACAGAGTATATAGGCCGTTGTAAAGTGACCGAAACAGAAGAGAAAAGGCAAACAATATTAGTTACAAGCTAGAAGGTTCACTGCAGACCATAAGATGACTACCCCATCCATTTCACTCCTTTCATTCCCTGCATGAAGGAAGGCTCAGAGCTCTTCCGAGATTGAGGTGAATCATTAACCCACATGCCACTGCTATCTAAAATAAAGATCAATGGAACCAATGTTTTGTTGGGCTTGGCACTAATTTTAAAAATTATTAACATGCATGATAATAGCATATTTTGTATCTACACATTTTTCTGATGGATTTTCATGTATGACATGTTAGATTTGGAGTTAGGATTTGAAAGGTATGAATATTTTTAAAAGTGTTTGATCTTTAAAAAAACGTTTAAAGGGGGTTCAAACCCACAATCTCCAGCATGGTAGCCAAAGGCCCCAACCACTGCGCTACATGCATAATTTTTCTATTGGATGGGATCCCGACCTATTGACCTAAGCTGACCGCGGCAAAATAAATATAAGAAACGAAACGTTTTTTTCTACTTACTGGTGGCATGGTGGGTAAATATTCACAATTTCGGGGGTAATTTAGATGACGGACGACAGAAACACTATTTGCTTTATTATTAGGTAGAGACTAGGAAAAATGCCCAACGGGCGATTTCTTTTGCATTTTCCTTAATTGTATCATTAATTATCTCTGAAAAGCAATACCTTTGGAACAGATGCAAACCTACTAAAACTGAAATTTTACATTACAAAATAAGATCCATGCCACTTTTATCACACTCAATGTGAGGAAGGAGTTTCCTGTAACACAGCTTCTTTTGCTGATAAAAAAAGAAGCATAAGCATGGATAGACAAAATAATACCTTTTTCAACTAATTATAATTTAGCAACTTAAATCTGTTTGATTATATTTTTTTCTCTCCATTCAGTTCTACAGGGAACCATGAAGCGAACCACAAGTATAAGCATATTCGACATCTCAAATCAATTTAGAAAAATTACTCTATCAGAACCGCTGAAGAACACTGTAGATGCACATCTCCTTCGGATATGCATCCTAAATCCTCTCTTTTTCTAAAAGATCATAAATCCTAATACGTTTTAGGAATATCAAAATTACGACACCAGGGAATGGTATTTCGTGGATTCCTACACCATTTGAAGATGAATTCTTATAGCTAAAAAATCTGTGCTTTGCAACGGGAGAAACAAATCTTCGCACATCCTTTTTGCTCCATCCACGTTGCAGCTTTTCCTCTTGGTCACCGCCGCCGATGGTGGTCAAGTTGTCCATCTAGTCACGGCAAATGCGATGAATCATAAGATGATGAACTTGGTAATAACACTCTAGCACACCGCTTTCACGCACCCATAACATCAGTGTAAAAGAAATTTTACCATCCACTGTAATGAAAAGCCTAGTGTTTTTCATGACAACTTTGACAATCGGTTGCTTATACTCAAATCTTAATCAGATGACCATATGTGAGTATATAATTAAAAATATATCTTATTCCCACATAGAATGGAAAAGTACAAACTAAGCCCATGAAATAAATTCTAGATTATGCCAAAATAATTTAAGATCACATATGTTTCAGATTTAATACGAATATGCCGCACCTATGCTATCACAATATAAGAAGCAGAAATAAAAAAAAAACTTAGGGAACAGCTAGAACTATATTCATTTAGTACACAAAATACTAAAGGAGACAAATTTATTACACCATATATCATAAAAAGGCAAGCACACTACCTTAAGTTAATTCAGAACCTCATCAAGTGGCAAAAATGCCAAACGGAGACCGAGCTCCATGGAGGCCTTTATTTGAAAACTTCAAAATTCAAAATTTTCAGTTTCAAAAAATTCTGAAAATAAATACAGACATATCTAGATACAGATTGTACATGTGTGCAAATTTTCAGGTCGAAATACATTAAAATGTGAGCTATACAAAAAAGACAAATCTAAGGCTTTCTAACATATGTACTGTTCATTTTTAAAGTCCATGATTTTTTTTGGGGGTAGCTCACAATTCAAGGTATTTCATTCTGAATTTTTTCACACATACACTTTACATCCTCTCATACATGTGTATTTTTTTCCAGATTTTTTTGAAATGAAATTTACAAATTTTAAAATTTTCAAAATAAAGGGCTCCATGGAGCTCGGTCTCCAAAATGCCCTACTCGACTATATTCATTTCGTATCTAAGCCTCTAAGTAGTAGTAGTGAGTAGCGGTGCGGTTTTTTGGGACACGGCGACAGGCGAGGACGACATCTACGCAACAAGTTGGGCATTTGAGATTCGTATATTTAATATATATATATAGTAGTGATTTATGAATACATGATAGATACTGATCGAGAGCTTAGAGAAGACGCCTTTTATAGATGCCATATGTACGCAGCGCTGCTTTTAATGGTTGTCAGTTCAATGACTATCTATCAGGAATAAATTCCAGTCTGACGTAGGTACCTGGCTATATCCATCCGACTGGGTGCAGCTCGTCTTCAAGCTAGGGTGGGGAGAGAGAAGTGCTTGGGGAGGCAGAGAGAGCTGCTCTGAAGAGTGCATGGAATTGGACATGCAAGATCCGGTCAGATTAGTGAGCTGTAATTTTAATACATACATCTGTTCCTCTTTCAAAAGTAGTTGATTTCAAGCGACAACAATATATGTATCATGGAAGTCTGTATATATAATACAATCTGACAAAAGAAAAGGACCACACGAAATTATACCAACAATCGTATCCAACATATAAACAAAGATCTTGATTCTCCTTTCTGTAACAATTAGGGGGCGCAGAAATTATATGTTCAGAAATAATAATATGTTTTAACAATTAAGTTGAGTTGCTCAGGCATTCAAGCTCTAGATCAATACTTCTATGAATTCCTCTAAAATCAACCTAGGTCTCCCAGTTGAAAGAGTTAGGCTCTAACCAGTGAAGCACATATGTATGATATGTTTTTATGCGAGGGGATTTCTTCTTATTAACTGAATATTACGTGGTGCAGCCAAAAGAAAAGAAAGAAAAAGCCTAACCAGTGAAGCACATATGTATGATATGTTTTTATGCGAGGGGATTTCTTCTTATTAACTGAATATTACGTGGTGCAGCCAAAAGAAAAGAAAGATTCAAAAGGGAGAGTAGCACGGTTAGAACCCAGGTCTACCTGAGGCAAGACGCAAGCTCCAACCAGCGGGCTAGTCACGTATGCTTGATTTATCCATGAGTATTGCTTTATATGAACCAGACGCGACGCGGATGCAGCCATAGCGAACCTTTTTTTCTCACTTACCGGTGGCGTAGTGGGTAGTTAATGCGAACTTCGGGGGCAGACGACCAGAAGCGATCGGTGGTTTATTAGTAGGTAAAGATTATTATTACTAGCAACTAGCAAAAGGGCCCGTGCGTTGCAATGGAAAAAAAGTATATCTTCAACACGGCATCCAACCATCATCGTGGCTATCCTTTATCCCGGACAAACTTGCTGGTCGATACTTTTGGCCACAACAATGTACACACGTGTACATGATTTGGAAGCAGGCAAATGGATGAATTTTCTGAGAGGCTTCCTAGCTAGTATGCCAAGCTATCTTTTTTTGGTGAGTAGAAGCACACATACACAATGCACCAAGTCATGTTGGACTTCATGCGACATCGCCGCTCCATGGCGGTGTCTGCTTGATTTCACCGGGTCCTTGAATCTTACAAGGTGGTGTCGGTGTTGTAGTACGTGTTGGGTTAGTGTTGGCGCACACCTGAACACGTAGTATACGTTTTGACGAGCATAATGTGTGACCCCAGCAGTCGGTACTTTTGGACGAAGAAACACATCAACAGAATTACTTTGCGGTACATGCAAAGCTAATTCAGAGAAATGCCTTAATTGATATGTAAACTGGATCAAGTACGTAGCAAGAGCTAGCTGGACTGATTAAAATTTCAGCCCAAGCTGGACAAACACTAATAAGTTTAGCCCAAGCTGGAAAAACACTCACTAGCGATGGAGCATTGGATGCTAACCGGATAATATGAACTTGGAAGGATCTGTTCGGATTCTACGTAGTCGGATCCGAGTCGAGATAAGGTCCGAGTCGGACAGACCAAACTATGAGATGCAGCGATATGTCATCTGTGAGTCTCTAGTACAACATACATTCTATGTCCTAAGACCTGAGTTGGCGCATGAACTCGGGATGGTGACCCACTTGCTTTCGGCCAACCAAATGCTAATCCGTGACTGGGTAGTTACAAAGGTAGGTTTAGGGCTTGTCCAGACCCATGTTGCGAGACATGGTCGAGCAAGATGGGATTTTCCCCTCTAATCAGGAGAGATATACTCTGGGTTCCTCGTGTGATCCGACCAAGATAAGCATGGCCATGCGACATGGATTATGAGATAATCCGGTTTGTGGTCGGCATCACTGGAATGAGAAGAGGTCGGGCTAGCACAAGGATGACAGACTCTCCTTGAACCCAACAACATATATCGTGTGGCAAAAGGAATGGAAGTATGATGTACAGGTTCGCCTAACCAGCTTCACAGTCTGCTTGGTGTTTGGCATGCCTTGCTAGGGGCCGCTGCCAACCGTGCAGTTCAGAGGTGATCCGAACTGCGGCCAAGCCGACTTGAACCTAAGGGCTCGCGCGCTTAAGGGTAGGGACCTATGAGGTCGGATCCGAGGACACTGGTCAGATGTGATCCGAGTTGTATTCGGATTCTAGCCGAGTAGACTTATGGGCTTTAGGGTCCATGCGAGGCCCAAGTGTTGAGCCCACGACTGACGCCTATATAAAGTGGGGTGCGGCACACTCATGCGATTGATCGCTTCGGCACTGTCACTAGGGTTTGCATGTGTTGTGAATAGACACCTCCACTTGTCGCCGGTTGTGTGATCGGACCTAGCAGTTTGCTGCACGGCGTTCCTCCTGCATGTGCGGATACCATTAGAGGCGGTGCACTTGCGCTCCTCTGGCGAACCTGTACGTGGGAACTGACTACCGGTTGTACAAGGGAGATCGGACGAGGAGGAGATGATCCACACGGACGCGCTGCCCCAACTCTTCTTCCCCTGCATTGAACTGCGCGTCTAGTGGTAACAAACTATGATCCATCTCCCGTAGCATGTTCTTGGTTGTTTTGCGCGTAGGAAAATTTTAATTTGCAGTCGATGCACCCTACCTTAGAACCCAACATTTTTGAGGGTAGAGTATGCAACCCAAATTTATTGATTCAACACAAGGGGAGTCAAGAATATTCTCAAGTATTAGCAGCTGAGTTGTCAATTCAACCAAACCTAGAAACTTAATATCTGCAGCAAAGTATTTAGTAGCAAAGTAATATGACAGTAGTGGTAACGGTAGCAAAAGTAATATTTTTGGTTTTATAGTGATTATAACAGTAGCAGCGGAAAGGTAAATAAGCAAAGAACAATATATGAAAAGCTCGTAGGCAATGGATCGGTGATGGAGAATTATGTCGGATGTGATTATTCATGCAATAGTTATAACATAGGGTGACACAGAACTAGCTCCAATTCATCAATGTAATGTAGGCATGTATTCCAAATATAGTCATACATGTTTATGGAAAAGAACTGGCATGACATATTTTGTCCTACCCTCCCGTGGCAGCGGGGTCCTATTGGAAACTAAGGGATATTAAGGCCTCCTTTTAATAGAGTACCGGACCGAAGCATTAAAACATAGTGAATACATGAACTCCTCAAACTACGGTCATCACCGGGAGTGGTCCCGATTATTGTCACTTCGGGGTTGCTGGATCATAACACATAGTAGGTGACTATAGACTTGCAAGATAGGATCAAGAACTCACATATATTCTTGAAAACATAACAGGTTCAGATCTGAAATCATGGCACTCGGGCCCTAGTGACAAGCATTAAGCATAGCAAAGTCGTAGCAACATCAATCTCAAAACATAGTGGATACTAGGGATCAAACCCTAACAAAACTAACTCGATTACATGATAAATCTCATCCAACCCATCATCGTTCAGCAAGCCTACGATGGAATTACTCACGCACGGCGGTGAGCATCATGGAATTGGTGATGGAGGAAGGTTGATGATGATGATGGCTACGGATTCCCCTCTCCGGAGCCCCGAATGGACTCCAGATCAGCCTTCCCGAGAGAGATTAGGGCTTGGCAACGGCTCCGTATCATAAAATGCGATGAATCCTTCTCTCTGATTTTTTTCTCCCCGAACACGAATATATGGAGTTGGAGTTGAGGTCGGTGGAGCGTCAGGGGGCCCACGAGGCAGGGGGCGCGCCCAGAAGGATAGCCACGCCCCCACCCTCATGGACAAGGTGTGGGCCCCCTGACGTGGATTCTTATTCCAGTATTTTTTATATATTCCAAAAATAATCTCCGTTGATTTTCAGGTCATTCCGAGAACTTTTATTTCTGCACAAAAATAACACCATGGCAATTCTGCTGAAAATAGCGTTAGTCCGGGTTAGTTCCATTCAAATCATGCAAGTTAGAGTCCAAAACAAGGGCAAAAGTGTTTGGAAAAGTAGATACGACGGAGATTTATCAATGAGCACACACATTCTAATTAAAAGAAGCATGCGCGATGGTAATAACGAGCGTGCACGGTTGTTGGAACAAGACGTGTGCTGACATTGCCTATTTGCGGCGCACCGTATGGTGCAAACGCCACATACGCGGCTGAGAAGGCGTACATGCCTACGTTGCGCCTTCCAGGAATAGTGCCGCACTTATAACCGTCAGTAAATTTTGAGCATGCGTCCCGTCACATTCCAAATTGCAAACCTGTTCACACCGATCAAAACCTAAACGGTTTCCCACTTAGGAGCGTATTAGTACTCGGTTATAAATACTACTACTCCAAGATGACTGCACATTCCTCCTCAACTCCTCATCCACAAAAACAAATAAGTCATTCATCATCGTTCCCTTGCGTCACCCATGGCCAGCGTGAGTTTTGGGTCGAGAGATTGCCACCAGGGAGATGCGAGCATGGAAGCAGAAGCACGAGAAATGTCCCACCTCATCGTAAACGCAGCCGGCATATCCCGCCGCGCGGCCGTAGCAGCACAGAGGTCCCGCCGCGCCACCGAAGCAGCACGCAGGTCCCGCCGCGCCGTCGATGCGGCAGACTGGTCCGGCCACGCCGCGGAACTAGAAGAGATGTCGCCACGCCGCGAATGCAACAGAGATGTCCTCCCGAGCCACGGTAGCCTGCGAAAATGTCTTGCAGGCAGGCGAGGACTCTTGCAGGCGCATGCATGCGATCGTCCATAGCCAGATGGATTAGATCTCCGACTGGGCAAAGTTGCAGGATGACATGAAAGCCTCTCTTGCCAGCGTCATCCGACAACTAAATGAGAGCAATGTGAAGCTCCGGGCCGAGCGTGACCTACTAAGGGCGAAGATCGTCGGAAGTGCGGAGCAGCAAGAGGAGAACACTGCCTTGTTGAAGAGGACCGACATCATTGTCGAGAAACTTATGGACGAGAATGCCATGCTGCGCATCGAGCGTGGAAGGCTGGTGGAGGAATTCGTGGATGCTCTCAAGCAGCATCTTGAGGACAAGAAATAGCTTATCGCCGCTCACCGCGGGGACTAGTTCCCGCGTCCTGCGGCAACGTATCAAGAAAGTAGAGATCAGCGAGCCAGGTTGTTGTCTTCCTTCTTCTTTTGCCCTTGTGTATTTCGGGCGTTGCTGCATGAGGCTTTTTTTAATTATGTTCCTTTTTTGTGGGGATTTTTAATTATGTTCATAAATATGTAAGACAATTATTATCCACTATCATCATCCTTATATTCATCATGCTTGCTATAAGTCGCAGTCGATGCTATATAGGTCCGTCGGATCTTACATCAAGAAATGTGCAAAACTTTCTTTTCAGATTTTCATTTTTCTCTCTTAAATCTCAGTCTAGTGAGACATATAGGCACGCCATAGAACAGGGGATCAGGCGCAATTAATGGAGATGTTGGGAGGGAGGTGCGCAGCGGGTAGAGGTCAAAGGGCTCTCCTCCCGCACGACACCTCCTAGCCAATAAAAAATGGGACGCGTGGTGGCACGTAATTGGTAAGTAGAACGCCCAGGGTTTCAATAATACTTGTGTTTTCGATTGTTAATGTGTGCGCCTTCGCAAATCGGACAGAAAAATTACCACAGCATGTTGGTGACATGTCATGACACCATGCCAAGTTTCATGATTTTCAGGCGTGTTTTCGATTTACAGAAATTAAAAAACTAAGTTTCTCAATCTTTCCGGCCGAGCCACGACGCCCAGATATTTGAATTTCATTCTCATTTCTTATATGGGACCTAGAAATTCACCCAAGGACACACATGTTCTTTTTCAACTAACATTGGTGCACTGGAGCATGTGCTTATAGTTCAAATTTGAATTGTGCACATTAAATGCACAGAAACTCAATTAATGTATAAAAAAGGCCAAACGAACCCAGAATAAATAAGGCCGAAAAGATTAAGGTAGTGTACATATGTCGTTTCGCACATGGAGGTGACACGTTCCCTCTCGGAATCACGAGCCTTCTTGAGGGAAGCTTCGGTTTGCAAGAAGTTTACACCAAAGCTTGTCCCAATTTGGCCAAAAAAATTACCATAGCATGTTGGTGCCATGTCATGTGCCATACCAAGTTTCATGATTTTCAGGCGTGTTTTGGATTTACAGGAATTAAAAAATCAAGTTTCTTAATCTTTTCGGCCGAGCCACGACGCCCAGATGTTTGAATTTCATTCCCATTTCTTGCATGGGACCTAGAAATTCATCCAAGGAAACATATGTGATTTTTCAACCAACTTTGGTGCACTGGAGCATGTGTGCTTGTAGCTCAAATTTGAATATGCACATTAAATGCGCAGAAACTCAATTAATGTATAAAAAGCCAAACGAACCCGGAATAATTCCAAAGTTTAGCATGATACTTCTATTTGGTCTAATCTGCCTGTGTAAAGAAATTAAGGCGGGAGAAGGCAATATACGTATGTCGTTTCGCACACGGAGGTGACACGTTCCCTCTCAGAACCATGAGCCTTCTTGAGGGAAGCTCCGGTTTGTAAGAAGTTTACACCAAAGCTTGTCCCAATTCGGCCAAAACAATTACCGCAGCATGTTGGTGCCATGTCATGACACCATGCCAAGTTTCATGATTTTCAGGCGTGTTTTGGATTTACAGGAATTAAAAAACCAAGTTTCTCAATATTTCTGGCCGAGCCACGACACCCAGATGTTTGAATTTCATTCTCATTTCTTGCATGGAGCCTAGAAATTCACCCAATGACACACATGTGATTTTTCAACCAACTTTGGTGCACTGGATCATGTGCTTGTAGTTCAAAATTGAATTATGCACATTAAATGCGCAGAAACTCAATTAATGTATAAAAAGGCCAAACGAACCCGGAATAATTCCAAAATTTAGCACGATACTTCTATTTGGTCTAATCTGCCTATGTAAAAAAATTAAGGCGGGAGAAGGCAGTGTACATATGTCGTTTCGCACAGGAAGGTGACACGTTCCCTCTCGGAACCACGAGCCTTCTTGAGGGAAGCTTCGGTTTGCAAGAAGCTTACAGCAAAGCTTGTCCCAATTTGGCCAAAAAACTTACCGCAACATGTTGGTGCCATGTCATGACACCATGCCAAGTTTCATGATTTTCAGACGTGTTTTGGATTTACAAGAATTAAAAAACCAAGTTTCTCAATATTTCTGGCCGAGCTACGATGCCCAGATGTTTGAATTTCATTCCCATTTCTTGCATGGGACCTAGAAATTTACCCAAGGACACACATGTGATTTTTGGACCAACTTTGGTGCACTGGAGCATGTGCTTGTAGTTCAAATTTGAATTATGCACATTAAATGCGCAGAAACTCAATTAATATATAAAAAAGGTCAAACGAACCCGGAATAATTCCAAAATTTAGCACGATACTTCTATTTGGTCTAATCTGCCTGTGTAAAAAGATTAAGGCGAGAGAAGGCGGTGTATGTATGTCATTTTGCACACGGAGGTGACACGTTCCCTCTTGGAACCACAAGCCTTTTTGAGGGAAGCTCCGGTTTGCAAGAAGCTTACACCAAAGCTTGTCCCGATTCGGCCAAAAAATTTACTGCAACATGTTGGTTCCATGTCATGACACCATGCCAAGTTTCATGATTTTCAGGCGTGTTTTGGATTTACAGGAATTAAAAAACCAAGTTTCTCAATCTTTCCGGCCGAGCCACGACGCCCACATGTTCGAATTTCATTCCCATTTCTTGCATGGGACCTATAAATTCACCCAAAGACACACATGTGATTTTTCAACAAACTTTGGTGCATTGGAGCATGTGCTTGTAGTTCAAATTTGAATTATGCACATTTAAATGCCTAGAAACTCAATTAATGCATAAAAATGCCAAACGAACCCGGAATAATTCCAAATTTGAACACGACACTCATGTACTAGTTGCATGTTCACCGTAAGTAAATGTTCTAGCAATTCAAACACCATCCTTTCCCTCCGTAACACCATTTTGTCTTTCAAAACATAATGAAAAAATCAGTTATACCACAAAGAGTTTACTAGAAAGAATTGTGTGGGATGCGATATAAAATATCTTGGCGCACTGTCTTGTTTGGCTTACATAGGAAGCTTCGTCGTCTACAGTCCACCGCGCTGCTTGAACCACACTTGCGCGCCAGTTTCCCGCGGCACCGAGCGAAATTTTTTTGCCACCACGGAAATATCTATCTCTCCGCCCCTCCCTCCCACCAAAAGCCACATTTCCATTGTTCCTCCTTGCTTTCCAAGTTCAAACCTTCACTGATGCTTACTGGCAGCTCAGCCTCCTCGCCGGCGGCCCTTCTTCTTGCAGCGCCGCCTCCTCGTCGGCTACCCTTCTTCTTGCAGCGCCGTCACCTCGCCGGCGACCCTTCTTCTTGCAGCGCCACCTCCTCACCGGCGAATCTTCTTCTAGCTGTGTGGCCTCCTCACCACCGACCCTTCTTCTTGCTGCGTGGCCTCATCGATATGGTCAGGTAATCCACACCCCACCCAGACCATCCTCCTCCTTTCCCGTCCCACATACCCCGACCGACAGCGCGACACCTTCCACCGAAATCACTGCCCCCTCCTCCAATTAAGTGCCGCCCACGGCCATTTTGCATGCAGTATAATGTGGAACTCAGTAGCATGCAGCCGCATGCGCGCACGAGGTCCCTATGACTGCCATGCGTGTTGACCGCCAGATCTTGGAGGAGCACCTCGTCTTCGAGGCCACCGTCGACACTGCCACGTGGTTGTCTACTTTAAAATATAGTTCATGTTGTTTTCTCGAGGCCACCGCGAGTGCCTTCTAGTGATTTGTCCTCTATAATGTTAATATGCAATCTGATGTTCAGTTAACAGTTTGGTCCTCTGAAATGTAATGTTTAGTTAACACTTTGGTCCAACAATTGCTAAATTTCGTAGTACTGTTCTCAAGCATTCTTTGTTTTGTTAACTGTCTTATCTTCTAGTACATGTTTCTATTTTGCAATGTCGTGCTCAGTTAACTATTTTGGTTCATTTGGTCTGCTGTCCATTTAACTATTTGGTTCAGTTCTGCAATTTTATTTTCATTTTCTATGGGTACAATTTTGTATTGTTATGCATGTGACACCAATCGAATTTGGTTGTACTCAATACATGTTCTACTGATAGTATGGCAACTCTCAGTTAACCTGATCAAGATCTTCCTTATGTGTGTTGCAGGGAAACAATGGGAGACACTGCGGTTTACCATCGAGGTTTGTTCAAGCAGGGTCCTTGGGCTAATAGCACATTATTGTGCAGTTGCAGGAATCATTCTAATATTTAGGTTTCTTACAATTTGGTCTTACACATGTAGGTCCTGCTGTTAGAGGCTTAGACCCACAGTTCCACCCATTTTGCATATGGGGAAATGAGATGTCCATGAATATCAGTCAAGTCAAGAAACTCAGAAAGATTGTTAGGATGAAGAAACTTGCAACGAATAACAGCAAGATCTTTGTTTGCACAATGAAGAAGACATCAGTCAACTATAGGATGGTACTAACTCTTTTACCTTGTTTTTACCCCTTACGCCATTTCAAAATTTATAACAGCAATTTATGCATAGCTTTGTTTTCAGTACTTTCCAAAGCAGTTCACCGATGATTACCTCTCAAACCACCTGCATGGTCAAGAGGCGAGGAAGGTATTCATTCAACACCCATGGTACAATATTGTAGTCTTGCTGAAGAGGATGAAGGTTGGGCAGGCAATTATCCATAGCCATTGGCCTAAAGTTGCAAGGACATTCAACATCACTGAAGGCTCAATATTTGCCTTCCGCTTCTATAGTTTTCCCAGATGAGATTCATCTATCTATTTACCGTGTATGATGCTATTTTCCAAAGGTTTTTGATGCTGCATGTGAAACTTGGTGCTGTTGTGTAATGGCGTAACTAAGTGCCGAAGCTATTTGATGTAATTCGATTATGAAATCCTGCATGCTGTTACGCAGATATGAAATATCTGGTGTGTTTTATAAGAAATATCAATTTGATTAGTACATGGATTATCAATAATAGGCTAATTACCCTGCTTATTGGGGTTTTCTATTGCAGACAGTTACTCAGACAACACCGTGGGCGATGAACTCAAACAACTCGCACGGTTTCTAGAAAATAGGTGTGTTCGATCAACTAACAATCACACACCACTTTCGGCAGCGAACTGTTTGCGTTAGGCCACCTTGCACAAACGTTTCCACACAAAGAACTGTGTGTGATATACATACCTATGGAAATGTTTTTCTAGGATTCACCGTGTGGGATGTACATACCTACGGAAATGATTGGGTTTCGATGCCTCGCCCGATCGCACACGAGCTCATTTGGTGTCCTAGGAGGGCCTATCCCCGACGGTTTCTGGGTCGTGTGAGAAGGACCCCCCTATTGCCCACACTCACTTGGCGACAGTTCCAAATGTAGTCGCGGAAAGGGGTTAAAAACCGTTTGTATAGCACGTCGTTGTACCAGTGCATGGAGTATTACAAGAAGCATTTATGACAGCTAATTGTTCATCAAGAAAGCTATCATCAATAGGTAGTGGGTCATCAAGAACATTTTCCAACCTAGACAAGTTGTCTGCAACGGGGTTCTCAGCTCCCTTTCTATCAATAATATGCAAATCAAATTCTTGTAGCAAGAGAACCCATCTAATAAGTCTAGGTTTAACATCTTTCTTTTCCATGAGATATTTAATAGCAGCATGATCTATGTGAACAGTTACTTTGGAATCAAAAATATAAGATCTGAACTTATCACAAGCAAATACAACTTCTTAAAATTCTTTTTCAGTACTAGCATAATTTCTCAGGGCACTGTCTAGAGTTTTACTAGCATAATGGATGACATTTATTTTTTTGTCAACTAATTGTCCTAGAATAGCACCAACAACATAATCACTAGCATCACACATAATTTTGAAGGGTAAATTCCAATTAGGTGGCTGAACAATAGGGACAGAAATCAAGGCTTTCTTAAGTATTTCAAATGCTTCTACACAATCATCATCAAAAACAAAAGGAACATCTTTTTATAAGAGATTAGTGAGAGGCCTAGAAATTTTAGAGAAGTCTTTAACAAACCTCCTATAGAAACCAGCATGACCAAGGAAACTTCTTATACCTTTGATATCTTTAGGACATGGCATCTTTTCAATTGCATCTACTTTAGCTTTATCAACTTCAATACCTCTTTCAGAAATTTTATGGCCCAAGACAATACCTTCATTAACCATAAAGTGGCACTTCTCCCAATTCAAGACAAGATTAGTTTCTTCACATCTCTGCAAAACTCGATCAAGGCTGCTTAAGCAATCATCAAAAAAAGTTCTATAAATTGAGAAATCATCCATGAAAACCTCAACAATATTTTTATAAAAATCAGAGAATATAGCAGTCATGCTTCTTTGAAAGGTAGCAGGTGCATTGCATAAACCAAAAGGCATACGTCTATAAGCAAAGGTACCGAAAGGGCAAGTAAAAGTGGTTTTCTCTTGATCATCTTTTAACACGGGTATTTGAGAGAAACCAGAATAGTCGTCTAGAAAGCAAAAATGTGTATCCTTGGATAATCTTTCTAGCATTTGATCAATAAAAGGTAGAGGGCAATGATATTTTCTAGTAGCTTTATTTTATTTGCGAAAATCAATTACCATTCTATTACCTGTAACAATTCTTTGTGGAATCAAATCATTCTTATCATTAGGAACGACAGTAATACCTCCTTTCTTAGGGACACAATGAACAGGGCTTACCAATTGACTATCAACAATAGGATAAATTATACCTGCCTCCGGGAGCTTTAGTATTTCATTTCTTACCACTTCCTTCATCTTAGGGTTTAACTGTCGTTGATGATCAACAACTGGTTTAGCATCATGTTCCAAATTAATTTTGTGCTAGCATAGAGTGGGACTAATGCCCTTAAGATCATCAAGAGTATATCCAATAGTGGAACGGTGCTTCTTCAAAGTTTTCAATAATTTATTTTCTTCATGCTCTGAAAGGTTAGCACAAATAACAACAGGATATATCTTCTTTTCATCAAGATAAGCATATTTCAGAGTATCGGGTAATTGTTTAAGCTCAAACACGGGACCACCCTTGGGTGGAGGAGGATCTCCGAGGATTTCAATAGGCAAATTATGTTTCAATATAGGCCCTTGATTAAAGAATACTTCATCTATTTCCCTTCTTTCATTCATAAACATATCATTTTCATGGTCTAGCAAATATTGTTCTAAAGGATCAGTAGGGGGCATGGCAATAGAAGCAAGACCCATAATTTCATCCTTACTAGGCAATTACTTTTCATGGGGTTGTCTGCGGAATTTAGAGAAATTAAAATCATGACACATATCCCCTAAACCAACAGTAACAATATCCTTTTCACAGTCTATCTTAGCATTAATAGTGTTCAAGAAAGGTCTATCAAATATAATGGGACAAAAGTTATCTTGCGGGAACCAAGAACAAGAAAATAAGTAGGGTATTTAATTTTACCACAGAAGACTTCAACATCTCTAACAATCCCAATTGGTGAAATAGTATCTCTATTGGCAAGCTTAATAGTAACATCAATATCTTCTATCTCAGCAGGTGCAATATCCTTCATAATTTCTTCATACAAGGTATAAGGAATTGCACTCACACTAGCACCCACATCACATAAGCCATCATAACAATGATCTCCAATTTTAACAAAAACAACAGGCATGCCAACAACAGGTCTATGTTTATCTTTCATACCGGGTTTAGCAATTCTAGCAGCTTCATCACAGAAATAAATAACATGCCCATTAATATTATCAACCAAGAGATCTATAACCATAGCAATACTAGGTTCAACTTTAATTTTCTCAGGGGGTGTAGGTGTTCTAGTATAACTCTTACGAACCACAGTTGAATCTTTAGCATGATCCTTTATTCTAATAGGAAAAGGTGGTTTCTCAATATAAGTAGTAGGAACAATAGGATCAACATTGTAAGTAATAGTTTCTTCTTCAACTTTAATAGGTTCTACTACTTCAACTTCAATGGGAGGATGATATTTAAACCACTTCTCCTTAGGAGATCGACATGAGTAGCAAAAGATTCACAGAAAGAAGCTACTATTTCAGAGTCAAGTCCATATTTAGTGCTAAAATCACAAAAAGCATCGGTATCCATAAAAGATTTAACACAATCAAACTTAAGGTTTATACCTGACTCTTTACCTTTGCCGAGTTCCCAATCTTCATAGTTGCATTTAATTCTTTCCAATAAATCCCATTTGAATTCAATATACTTCTTCATAAAAGAACCAATACAAGAAGTATCAAGAATGGATCGATCATTATGAGAAAGCCGAGCATAAAAGTTCTGAATAATAATTTCTCTTGAGATCTCATGATTGGGGCATGAATATAACATTTACTTAAGCCTCCCCCAAGCTTGAGCAATACTTTCTCCTTCATGAGGCCAAAAATTATATATATATATAATTCCGATCACAATGAACCAGTTGAATAGGATAAAACTTCTGATTAAATTCCAATTTCAATCGGTTGTAGTTCCATGATCCAATATCATCACATAGCCTATACCATGTCAATGCCTTTCCCTTCAAAGATAAAGGGAATACCTTCTTCTTGACAATATCGTCGGGCATACATGCAAGCTTAAATAATCCACAAACTTCATCCACATAGATTAGGTGCATATCGGGATGTAATGTTGTATCTTCTGCATAAGGATTAGCTAGCAGTTTCTCTATCATACCCGAAGGAATCTCATAATAAATATTTTCAGTAGGTGCAGTAGGTTGAGGAGCAACCCTTTGCTCTTCCGGTCAAGGTGAAGATACCCCAAACAAGCCCCTCAGAGGATTATTTTCCATATTAGCAAGTGACAGTAAATTTCAGCACACCATATAAATGTTTCCTTACCAAATTCCACTTACCAAAGGCGCTTCACTCCCCAGCAACGATGCCAGAAAAGAGTCTTGATGGGCCACAAGTATCAGGGATATATCGTAGTCCTTTTGACAAGTAAGAGTGTTGAACCCAACGAGGAGCAGAAGGAAATGACAAGTGGTTGTCAGCAAGGTACTCTCTGCAAGCACTGAAATTATCGGTAGCAGATTGTTGTGTGATAAGATAAATGGTAACGGGTAACAAGTAATAAAAGTAAACAAGGTGCAGCAAGGTGGCCCAATCCTTTTTGTAGCAAAGGGCAAGCCTAAACGAACTCTAATATAAAGCAAAGCGCCCCCGAGGACACATGGGAATTATTGTCAAGCTAGTTTTCATCATGCTCATATGATTCTCGTTCATTACTTTGATAATTTGATATGTGGCTGGACCGGTGCTTGGGTGATGCCCTTCCTTGGACAAGCCTCCCACTTATGATTAACCCCTCTCCCAAGCATCCGCAACTACGAAAGAAGAATTAAGGTAAACCTAACCATAGCATGAAACATATGGACCCAAATCATCCCCTTATGAAGCAACACATAAACTAGGGTTTAAGCTTCTGTCACCCTAGCAACCCATCATCTACTTATTACTTCCCAATGCCTTCCCCTAGGCCCAAATAATGGTGAAGTGTCATGTAGTCGACGTTCACATAACACCACTAGAGGAGAGACAACAGACATCTCATCAAAATACCGAACGAATACCAAATTCACATTACTACTTACAACAAGACTTCTCCCATATCCTCAGGAACAAACGTAACTACTCATAAAACATATGCATAATAAAGATCAGAGGAGTATTAATTATCATTAATGATCTGAAAATATAATCTTCCACCGGATAAACCAACTACCATCAACTACAAGGAGTAATCAACACTACTAGCAACCCATGGGTACCACTCTGAGGTTTTGAGACAGAGATCGGATACAAGAGATGAACTAGGGTTTGGAGAGGAGATGATGCTGGTGAAGATGTTGATGGATATTGACCACCTCTCGATGACACTAGTAGAAAAAGGGCCTAATGTGAAGCACATTAGTCCCGGTATGTAACTGAACCGACACTAATGTGCTCGTTAGTGTCGGTTCCAACGGCTAGGCGGGCGGCGATCATTAGTACCGGTTCATGGAAAACCTTTAGTACCGGTTCATGCCACGAACCGGTACTAAAGACGTGGCGACCGGCTTGTGTCAGGCTAGGGCCCCACCAGCACCTTTTGTACCAGTTGGTTATATGAACCGGGACTAGAGATGCACCTTTAGTCCCGGTTCGTATAACCAAGCGGTAGTAAAGGTCATCCTATATAAACCCCTTCATCGAGCCCGAGCGCTCTGTTCTTCCCCTTTCCCTCTCATCTGTTTTCTTCCTCTTCCTCTCGAGCTCACACTCCATTTTTGCTAAAATTTGTGAAGATTTGAAGGCACCCCATCCATCCAAGTGATCACAAAGGTTAGCAACTTTGTCCTTTCATCTCTCATTGCTAGATTAGCTCTTGCAATGCTCTATAAGTATAGTGATTTGTGGGTTTTATTTTGGGAGGAATTATATGTGGTAGTATTTGATTTATATGCAATATGAGATCAAAATAACTCTTAGTTTGCATATGTGGGTGTGGTTTACTTAGTGCCTTCCCGTCTCCATCCTAACCACCGTCCATCGCCTGCACCCTCCCATCGTCGGCACCACCTTGTGGTGAGCCTCTTGTTCTTATCTTTTTATATATAAAAAATCATGTTTGTGTGATTTAGATATATAGTTACTCGTATAATTATCTTACCCGTACGTTGTTTGTTATACATAGTGCCATGGTTTTGATATCCGTCCCCGTCGGCCCTCGTCCGGGTTATGATTCGGATGTGGTATATTATCTTTTATAACTATTTGTTGCATTTCGTGTTTATGACAAATTATGCCCATCAAGTTGACATAGATATTTTTATCTAGGAGGTATGTGAACCGGAAATTCCAACCGACCCTATTGTCGAGAGGTTAAATTTAGTTGAAAGAGAAAATGAGTATTTGAAAGAAAATTTGAAAATAATTGAGGGGGAGAAGATGGAATTGGAGTTGCATGTTGCCGATGTTGTCGATGATCACAAGATCAAGATGGAGAAAATGCGCTTGAAGATTAGAAAGATTAGAAAATATGCCATTGATAGTGACGCTTGGTATCATTATGTTGTTGGATCAATTGTGACCTTAGTTGCGATCTTGATCGCATTTGTTGTTGCATTTAAATGATTTAGCTAGAGAGTTATTTGTATGTTGCATTTAATTGTTGTATGAACTTTATGTATTAATTTGGTCTATTCGGTGTTGTGTAATGAAGATGAGCCAGCAATGGATGTACGATGTCGATGCTCTCCCCAGTTCGTTAATGGCGTGCGTACTTTTCTGCTTGCGACTAAGGCAAACAAGCGGGTGGATGGTTTTATGCCTTGTCCATGTGCCGGCAGTAAGAATGATCAGAATTACTCTAAGTCAAGAACCATTCACGTCCACCTATTTGAGTCCGGTTTCATGCCCCACTATAATGTTTGGACCAAGCACGGAGAAATAAGGGTTATGATGGAAGACAATGAAGAAGAACAGGACGACGACAACTATCCTTGCCATGGGTTCCCTGAATACGATGGTACAACAATGGGGGAAGAAGCTGAGCCGGCAATGCGGGAAGAAGCTGAAGAAGAGGCATCAGATGATCCCGCTGATGATCTAGGTCATGCTATTGCCGATGCAAAGAGAAATTGCGCAAGTGAAAAGGAGAAGAAGAAGTTGCAGTGCATGTTAGAGGATCACAAGAAATTGGTGTACCCGAATTGCAAAGCTGATAAGAAAAAGCTAGGCACCACACTGGAATTGTTGCAATGGAAGGCACAGAATGGTGTATCTGACAAGGGATTTGGAAAGTTGCTGATAATGTTAAAGAAGATGCTTCCAAAGGACAACCAATTGCCCAAGAGGACGTCGAAGCAAAGAAGGATGTCTGCCCTCTAGGGTTAGAGGTGCAGAAGATACATGCATGCCCTAATGATTGCATCCTATACCGTGGTGAGTACGAGAATTTGAACGTGTGCCCGGTATGCGGTGCATTGCACTATAAGGTCAGCCGCGATGACCCTGGTGATGTCGAGGGCGAGCACCCCAGGAAGAAGATTCCTGCCAAGGGGTGATGTGGTATGCTCCTATAACACCATGATTGAAACGTTTGTTCCAAAACAAAGAGCATGCCAAGTCGATGCAATGGCATAGAGAAGACCGTAAGAAAGATGGGAAGTTGAGAGTACCCGCTGACGGGTCGCAGTGGAGAAAAATCGAGAGAAAGTACTGGGAGGACTTTGCAGGTGACGCAAGGAACGTATGGTTTGGTCTAAGCGCATATGTCATTAATCCTTTTGGGGAGCAGAGCAGCAACCATAGCACCTGGCCTGTGACTCTATGTATGTATAACCTTCCTCATTGGTTCTGCATGAAGCGGAAGTTCATTATGATGCCAGTGCTCATCCAGGGCCCTAAGCAACCCGGCAACAACATTGATGTGTACCTAAGGCCATTAGTTGAAGAACTCTTACAGTTGTGGAATGTAAAAGGTGTACCTGCGTGGGATGAGCACAAACAGGAAGAATTTGACCTACAGGTGTTGCTGTTTGTGACCATCAATGATTGGCCTGCTCTCAGTAACCTTTCAGGACAGACAAACAAGGGATACCGCACATGCATGCACCATTTGGATGATACCGACAGTATATATTTGGATAATTGTAGGAAGAATGTGTACCTAGGACATCGTTGATTTCTTCCAAGCAGGCATCCCGTAAGAAAGACAGACAAGCATTTCAAAGGTGAGGCAGATCACCGGACGAAGCCTCGCCACCGTACTGGTGATGATGTACATGATATGGTTAAGGATTTGAAGGTAATCTTTGGAAAGGGTCCTGATGGACAATCTGTTCCGAATGACGCTGACAGATGCGCACCCATGTGGAGGAAGAAATCTATATTTTGGGACCTGCCCTATTGGAAAGACCTAGAGGTCCGCTCCACAATCGACGTGATGCACGTGACGAAGAATCTTTGTGTGACCCTGCTTGGCTTCTTGGGTGTGTATGGGAAGACAAAAGATACACCGGAGGCACGGGAGGACCAGCAACATATGCATGGAAAAGACAGCATACATCAGGGTCATGCCAGCTACGCTCTTACGAAAGAAGAGAAGGAAATCTTCTTTGAATGCCTGCTCAGTATGAAGGTCCCATCTGGCTTCTTGTCGAACATAAAGGGAATAATAAATATGGCAGAGAAAAAGTTCCAGAACCTAAAGTCTCATGACTGCCACGTGATTATGACGCAACTACTTCCGGTTGCATTGAGGGGGCTTCTACCAGAAAACGTTCGATTATCCATTGTGAAGCTATGTGCATTCCTCAATGCAATCTCTCAAAAGGTAATCGATCCAGAAATCATACCAAGGTTAGAGAATGATTTGGTGCAATGTCTTGCCAGTTTCGAGTTGGTGTTCCCACCATCCTTCTTCAACATCATGACGCACGTCCTAGTTCACCTATGTGAAGAGATTAACATTCTGGGTCCTGTATTTCTACACAACATGTTCCCCTTTGAGAGGTTCATGGGAGTCTTAAATAAATATGTTCATAACTGTGCTAGGCCAGGAGGAAGCATCTCCAAGGTCCATGAAAATGAGGAGGTCATTGAGTTTTGTATTAACTTTATTCCTGACCTTAAGCCAATTGGTGTTCCTGAATCGCGGCATAAGGGCAGACTGGGTGGAAATGGCACGCTAGGACCGGAACAAATAATATGTATGGATGGGCATTCTCTCACTCAAGCACACTACACAGTTCTAAAAAAATTCTGCCTTGGTAGCTCCGTATATGGAGGAACACAAGAATTTTATACGCTCCAAACACCCGGAGCAGTCTGACGGCTGGATTACACGTGAACAAATGGGGACTTTCGCCGGTTGGTTGCAGACACATGCCATGCGTGATGGCGCTATTGAAGATGACATGTACTTTTTTCCCAGTTACCATCTTCGAATATAATAACTTTCAAAGGGTATGAGATAAATGGGAATAAATTTTACACAATCGCCCAAGATAAGAAGAGCACCAACCAAAATAGTGTGTCCACTTTGATGCAGCAACCAAGAGGGGACACACATTATGGTTACATAGAGGACATATGGGAACTTGACTATGGATGTGGTTTGAAGGTCCCTTTGTTTCGGTGCAAATGGGTCAATATGACACGAGGCGGGGTAAAGGAAGACCCGCAGTACGGAATGACAACAGTGGATCTCAACAATCTTGCGTACAAAGACGAACCATTCGTCCTAGCCAATGATGTGGCGCAGGTTTTCTATGTGAAGGACATGTCTACCAAGCTGAGAAAAAGAAAAGATAAGGAAGCGAATAGATCATATGATGAGCCAAATTGCCACATAGTTCTTTCAGGTAAAAGAAACATCATGGGAGTGGATGACAAGACAGACATGTCAGAAGATTATGAAAAGTTTGATGAAATTGCTCCATTCACAGTGAATATTGACCCGAGCATCCAGTTAAATGATGAATATTGTCCATGGTTATGGCGCAAAGGGACACACACGAAGAAAAAGTTTCACACCCAAAGATCCCACTCTGGGGTTTGATCGGCTTCACTGTCATCACTTTCTTCTTTAGTGAGTTTTCGGACTTGTATATCTGGAAAGTCCCACTTTGGACAAACTATAGGGAATCTTTGTAATAGTTAGGGTGCTTATGTGTTTTGGCATTTGAAACATGTACTTTTGTGCTTCGGACAAACGTGTACCTTTCTGACTTCATTTGCTATTTTTCAACTCATTTACTAAATTTTTTAGAGCTAAATGACCCTGAAATTGAAAAGCACTGCAAATGAACTCTGAAAAGGTTGAAAGTTGGCATGGTATCATCATTTCACCCACATAGCATGTGCAAAAATGCAGAGAGCATTACGACAAAAACTAGATGCACTTCATGTACAAAATGGACAATCCTGAACACCTGGGAAGAACATGAGGCAAAGGCGTTGTTCTGTGGTATGAGGGGTTTGCGGACTGGAACACCGACTACAGAAGCCATGCGAGAAAGAAGATGGAGGAGGAGAAGAAGAGTAAGCTGGAGGAGGAGCAGAGGAAGCAGGAAGCAGAACGCCTTAAAGGCCTAGAATCAGCGCATGCGGAGTTGGCACTCCAATTCCACCGGCAACAACAGCAGATCGACTCACTTAGCCAAGAAAGGGGGTCTCAGCAATGGCAGTAGCTAGCGAATCCAACATTGGATAGCACCGTCCCATCCATGCCGAGAAGCAGCGTGGGTTCCGCCCTGGCCAAGGCACTGCTTGATAGATACCCTATGGATGACATCATGGAGAACACTAATTGTGAGCTACACTTCAAAATGAAGAACATATCCATGAAGGTGGCGGAAGCCGTTGCTTATACAAATCCCCCCGAAGCAACCTTCCATTGTAACCCGATTCCAGCTGGCTATGCTTGTGTCATGGTTCATGAAGTGGTGGCATAATATTCGGGGCTAGAGCTTGACATTCCTGGAGGTGATGAGGAGCACACATTGGGAGAGGCCATACATCGTATCATCCTATGGAGAAAGGATTGCATCATCTTTCCAAGGCCACCAACTCCTCCTCGAAGTCTGCCACCGTGTCAGCAGACTCCCGCTCCTCCAAGTCATCAGCCACCACCTCAGCAGAGTCCTGCTCCTTCAAGTCCGCCAATGCGTCAGGCCACTCCTCCTCCTCCAAGTCCAGCACCGTGTCAGGCCACTCCTCCTGCTCCAACTCCGGCACCGCGTCAACCAACTCCTCCTCCTCCAAGTCAGACATGTAAGCCGTCTCCGTCGCCTTAGCGGGCTCAGTCGCCTAAACAACAACGGAAGGGAGCCACCGCAACTATGGTGCCTAGTAGTACAATTAAAGGTATAGGAGGCAAGCGATATTGATTTCAATATGGTCCAAGCCTCGCGCCTCTTCCGAAGAGGCCTTACGACATGACCGAGGAGGAAAATGAAGCCGAATGCAGGGCCCAATTGGAAGCCCATTTAGGACCAAAACCGCCACCGCTGCCAAAGGAGAAAGTGGATGAGCATGTCGTTGACCACTTCATTTGTATGGCTAAAGCCCCAGCTCCCAAGCCTAGGGACTCAGACTATGAGAGCCAAATCAAGAAGGGTTATAAAGCACAAAATAATGAGTTGAGCTCGAGCTCCAGCCAAGCAGCTGCCAAACAAAGCAGGAAAACGGTTCCTCGGTTGGGAGAAAAGGAAGTGCAATCGATCCCCCCGCTCATTGTACCAACACATGCAAGTACCAGTGCCGATCAGCTGGTAATAACCGACGCTCATAGAAGGATGGCTGAAGAGGCTTGTGTCACTTTTTATCAACTCCTAGGGATCGAGCCCATGGATACGATTAGAGAGGAGGACGTAAAACAGAAATATGCCCGCAGCCAGCCTATGGTGAAGCCTGAGGAGGTCAAGTTTCTAACAACGAGAATGTATGAATTGCATGAATGGTACATGAAAGAAGTCAAGACTACTGATCGAGAGTCCCTCATGGTGGAAGTACCTAAAGGCTATTATTACCATGAAAAAGCTCTGTGGGTTGAGTTTAAAGAAATGTTTCAGTTATTAAATCAAGACGCACTCAACAAATCTATCGCCAGTTGCTATTGTTTGTAAGTGGTTTCTTTCTGTAATTAATTTAATTCTCCAGCTAGTTGTAGTGCTCGCTATATTCATTACCGGTAATTATCCTCACTATATTCTCTTTTGTGGTATTATGCAGAATGAAGATGTTTGAAATGAAAAAAAGTTGGACGCTATGGAATTGGGTTCATTGACCCAAATAGCATTAATGAGAAAACATGGTCACAAGAATACGATCGACCACACGTAGAGAAAAGCTTGCTAGAGTTCTTGAAGCGCCTAAATGTCTGTCCAGAAATACTGCTTCCTTACAACTTCCAGTGAGGCACACTATCTTGTACTACAAATTCTGTTTTTGCTTACTAGCTAGATGATAATAAGTGTATAGGGTTTAGGGTAGTTGATGAGTTATGCACATGCCCGCTTAATTATACATGCAAACATGTGCGCATGCAGATACCATTGGATCTTGTTAATCATTAAAGTTGACGAGGGGAAAGTTCAAGTACTGGACTCACTACTTACAAAAGACACTGACTACAAAATCTTGAAGGGGATGGTCAACAGGTAATTTCAATCTTTATCAAACTATATGTCGGCCTCTTTATAGTTCGTCATTTCCTGATATCAACTAATTAATTAATAACACCTTTATTCATTTTCTTTGCCGGCGGGCAGGGCTTGGCAAAATTTTATCAAACAATTTGATGGTCAATGGAGAAAAGAGCTGAAATGGATCCGACCCAAGGTAATTAATTAAGTAGCTACTACCAGCTAGCTACCGTATCTCTTTAATTCTAGTTTTAATGTCATTAATTATCATGCTTGACTAATTATTATCTGATTGAATTCTATTCTCGTAAAGGCCCCGAGGCAGGCGCCGGGGACTAATTTATGTGCATTCTACGTTTGCGAGAACATTCACATGATGACTACCGAAAGGCCTAGAACCGAGAGAGACCTGTGGGTACATTTGCTAGAACACTATTCACAATTTTTACATCATTATCTAATATATATATATATATATATAACAACTAATAATACATGTATATTTTGATCTCTTCTTTGAAGATGAAGGAGACGCGGGATCAACTACTACCGGAGGCTCGCGTACGAGCTCTTCAAGAGGAAATAGCGGGATTTCTGCTCGACGAGGTCATAGATCCCAAAGGAGAATTCCATTACCGGATACCAAGGTGATGATCTCCATGTAATGATCTGCAAATTGTAGGAGAAATTGTATATACCAAATTGTATATATACATGTGTATGTGTGTGAAAGGTGGTGCGAGACATTCGATGATATATATATATATATGTGATTAGTTCTACGAGAAATTCTATTTATATATATGCATAATGTGTACAATATGTAGTATCGTAAAATACCAGCAAATGAAAAAATTAAATGGAAAACACAAAACTAAAGGAAAAATAAAAAATAAAACAAAACCCCCAAACCTTTTAGTACCGGTTGGTGTTACCAATCAGTACTAAAGGTCTCTGAAGGAAATATGCCCTAGAGGCAATAATAAAGTTGTTATTTATATTTCCTTATATCATGATAAATGTTTATTATTCATGTTAGAATTGTATTAACCGGAAACTTAGTACATGTGTGAATACATAGACAAACATAGTGTCACTAGTTTGCCTCTACTTGACTAGCTTGTTGAATCAATGATGGTTATATTTCCTAACCATAGTCATGAGTTGTCATTTGATTAACGGGATCACATCATTAGAGAATGATGTGATTGACTTGACCCATCTGTTAGCTTAGCACGATGATCATTTAGTTTGTTGCTATTGCTTTCTCCATAACTATACATGTTCCTATGACTATGAGATCATGCAACTCCCGAATACTGGAGGAACACTTTGTGTGCTACCAAACGTCACAACATAACTGAGTGATTATAAAGGTGCTCTACAGGTGTCTCTTATGGTGTTTGTTGAGTTGGCATGGATCAAGATTAGGATTTGTCACTCCCATTGTCGGAGAGGTATCTCTACGCCCTCTCGGTAATGTACATCACAATAAGCCTTACAAGCAATGTAGCTAATGACTTAGTTACGGGATGCATCATTACGGAACGAGTAAAGAGAGACTTGCCAGTAACGAGATTGAACTAGGTATTGAGATACCGACGATCGAATCTCGGGCAAGTAACATACCGATGACAAAGGGAACAACGTATCTTGTTATGCGGTTTGACCGATAAAGATCTTCGTAGAATATGTAGGAACCAATATGAGCATCCAGGTTCCGCTATTGGTTATTGACTGGAGACATGTCTCGGTCATGTCTACATAGTTCTCGAACTCGTAGGGTCCGCACGCTTAACGTTCGGTGATGATCGATATTACGAGTTTATGTGTTTTGATGTACCAAAAGTTGTTCGGAGTCTCGGATTTGATCACGGACATAACGAGGAGTCTTGAAATGGTTGAGACGTAAAGATCCATATATTGGAAGCCTATGTTTGGACATCAGAATGGTTCCGGGTGAAAACAGGAGCATACCGGAGCACCGGGAGGTTACCGGAACCCCCCGGAAGGTATATGGGCCTTATTGGGCCTTAGTGGGAGAGAGGGGAAAGGAGCAAAGGAGGGGGCGCCCCCCAGCCCAATCCAAATTGGGAGGGGGGCCGCCCCCCCCTTTCCTTCCTCCTCCCTCCTCCTCCCTTCTCTCCTAAATCCAACAAGGCAAGGGGGAATCCTACTCGCGGTGGTAGTAGGACTCCCCTTGGGGCGCGCCTAGGAGGCCAGCCCCCTCCCCCTCCTCCACTCCTTTATATACGAGGGAGGGGGGCACCCCATAGACACACAAGTTGATCATTGATCTTTAGTCGTGTGCGGTGCCCCCTCCACATAATCCACCTCGGTAATACCGTAGTGGTGCTTAGGCGAAGCCCTGTTCCGGTAGCAACATCATCACCGTCATCACACCGTCATGCTAACATAGCTCTCCCTCGAAGCTCTACTGGATCGTGAGTTCACGGGACGTCACCGAGCCGAACGTGTGCATATCGTGGAGGTGTCGTATCTTCGGTACTAGATCGGTCGATCGTGAAGACGTACGACTACATCAACCGCGTTGTCATAACGTTTCCTCTTATGGTCTACGAGGGTACATAGATGATACTCTCCCCTCTCGTTGCTATGCATCACCATGATCTTGCGTGTGCGTAGGAATTTTTTTAAAATTGCTACGTTCCCCAACAGTGGCATCCGAGCCAGGTTTATGCGTAGATGTTATATGCACGAGTAGAACACAAAGGAGTTGTGGGCGTGGGTATATACATATTGCTTGCCGTCACTAGTTGATTCTTGATTCAGCGGCATTGTTGGATGAAGCGGCCCAGACCGACATTACACGTACGCTTGCGCGAGACAGGTTCTACCGACGTGCTTCGCACACAGGTGGCTAGTGGGTGTCTGTTTCTCCAGCTTTAGTTGAATCAGATTCAATGAACATGGTTCTTTCTGAAGTTCAAAAAGCAATCACTATACCGCGTTGTGGTTTTTGATGCATAGGTAAGAACGGTTCTTGCTCAGCCCGTAGCAGCCACGTAAAACTTGCAACAACAAAGTAGAGGACGTCTAACTTGTTTTTGCCGGGCATGTTGTGATGTGATATGGTCAAGACATGATACTAAATTTTATTGTATGAGATGATCATGTTTTGTAACACAGTTATCGGCAACAGGCGGGAGCCATATGGTTGTCGCTTTATTGTATGAAATGCAATCGCCATGTAATTGCTTTACTTTATCACTAAGCGGTAGCGATAGTCGTAGAAGTATTAGTTGGCGAGATGAAAACGATGCTTCAATGGAGATCAAGGTGTCAAGCCGGTGACGATGGTGATCATGACGGTGCTTTGGAGATGGAGATCAAAGGCACAAGATGATGATGGCCATATCATATCACTTATATTGATTGCATGTGATGTTTATCCTTTATGCATCTTATTTTTCTTAGTTCAGCGATAGCATTATAATATGATATCTCACTAAATTTCAAGGTATAAGTGTTCTCTCTGAGTATGCACCATTGCTACAGTTCGTTGTGCCGAGACACCACGTGATGATCGGGTGTGATAAGCTCTATGTTCACATACAACGGGTGCAAGCCAGTTTTGCACATGCAGAATACTCGGGTTAAACTTGACGAGCCTAGCATATGCAGATATGGCCTCGGAACACTGGAGACCGAAAGGTCGAGCGTGAATCATATAGTAGATATGATCAACATAGTGATGTTCACCATTGAAAACTACTCCATCTCACGTGATGATCGGACATGGTTTAGTTGATATGGATCACGTGATCACTTAGATGATTAGAGAGATATATATCTAAGTGGGAGTTCCTAAGTAATTTGATTAATTGAATTTTAATTTATCATGAACTTAGTAGCTGATAGTATTTTGCATGTCTATGTTGTTGTAGATAGACGGCACGTGTTGTTGTTCCGTTGAATTTTAATGTGTTCCTAGAGAAAGCTAAGTTGAAATATGATGGTAGCAATTACACAGACTGGGTCCATAACTTGAGGATTATCCTCATTGCTGCACAAAAGGATTACGTCCTGGAAGCACCGCTAGGTGACAAACCCGCTGCAGGAGCAATGCCAGATGTTATGAACACCTGGCAAAGCAAAGCTGATGACTACTCGATAGTTCAGTGTGCCATGCTTTACGGCTTAGAGCCGGGACTTCAACGACGTTTTGAACGTCATGTAGCATATGAGATGTTCCAGGAGTTGAAGTTAATATTTCAAGAAAATGCCTGGATTGAGAGATATGAAGTCTCCAATAAGTTCTACAGCTGCAAGATGGAGGATAATAGTTCTGTCAGTGAACATATACTCAAAATGTCTGGGTACCACAACCACTTGACTCAACTGGGAGTTGATCTTCCTCATGATAATGTCATTGCCAGAGTTCTTCAATCACTGCCACCAAGCTACAAGAGCTTCATGATGAACTATAATATGCAAGGGATGGATAAGACGATTCCTGAGCTCTTCGCAATGCTAAAGGCTGCGGAGGTAGAAATCAAGAAAGAGAATCAAGTGTTGATGGTAAACAAAACCACCAGTTTCAAGAAAAAGGGTAAGGGGAAGAAGGGGAACTTCAAGAAGAACAGCAAGCCAGTTGCCGCTCAAGTGAAGAAACCCAAGTCTGGATCTAAGCCTAAGACTGAGTGCTTCTACTGCAAAGGAACTGGTCACTGGAAGCGGAACTGCCCCAAGTATTTGGCGGAGAAGAAGGGTGGCAAAATGAAAGGTATATTTGATATACATGTTATTGATGTGTACCTTACTAATGCTCGCAGTAGTGCCTGGGTATTTGATACTGGTTCAGTTGCTAACATTTGCAACTCGAAACAGGGCCTACGGATTAAGTGAAGATTGGCTAAGGACGAGGTGACGATGCACGTGGGAAATGGTTCCAAAGTCGATGTGATCGCCGTCGGCACGCTACCTCTACATCTACCTTCAGGATTAGTTTTAGACCTAAATAATTGTTATTTGGTGCCAGCATTGAGCATGAGCATTATATCTGGATCTTGTTTGATGCGAGATGGTTATTCATTTAAATCAGGGAATAATGGTTGCTCTATTTATATGAGTAATATCTTTTATTGTCATGCACCCCTGATGAGTGGTCTATTTTTACTAAATCTTGATAGTAGTGATACACATGTTCGTAGTACTGAAGCCAAAAGATGCAGAGTTGATAATGATAGTGCAACTTATTTGTGGCACCGCCGTTTAGGTCATATTGGTGTAAAGCGCATGAAGAAACTCCATTCTGATGGACTTCTGGAATCACTTGATTATGAATCACTTAGTACTTGCGAACCATGCCTCATGGGCAAGATGACTAAAACTTCGTTCTCTGGAACAATGGAGCGAGCAACAGAGTTATTGGAAATCATACATACTGATGTATGTGGTCCAATGAACACTGAAGTTTGCGGTGAATATTGTTATTTTCTCACCTTCATATATGATTTGAGCAGATATGGGTATATCTACTTGATGAAACATAAGTCTGAAAAATTTGAAAAAAATCAAAGAATTTCAGATTGAAGTGGAAATCATCATAACAAGAAAATCAAGTTTCTACGATCTAATCGTGGAGGCGAATATTTGAGTTATGAGTTTGGACTTCATTTGAAACAATGCGGAATAGTTTCGCAACTCACGCCACCTGGAACACCACATCGTAATGGTGTGTCCGAACGTCGTAATCGTACTTTACCGCTATCATTTTGGGGTTACGCTTTAGAGACAGTTGCATTCACATTAAATAGGGCACCATCTAGATTCATCGAGACGACACCTTATGAACTGTGGTTTGGCAAGAAACCCAAGTTGTCATTTCTTAAAGTTTGGGGCTGCGATGCTTATGTGAAAAAACTTCAACCTGATAAGCTCGAACCCAAATCGGAGAAATGTGTCTTCAGAGGATACCCAAAGGAGACTGTTGGGTACACCAATTCTATCACAGATCCGAAGGCAAGATATTTGTTGCAAAGAATGGATCCTTTCTAGAGAAGGAGTTTCTCTCGAAAGAAGTGAGTGGGAGGAAAGTAGAACTTGGTGAGGTAATTGTACCTTCTCCCTTATTGGAAAATAGTTCATCACTGAAATCAGTTCCAGTGATTCCTACACCAGTAAGTGAGGAAGCTAATGATGATGATCATGAAACTTCTGATTAAGTTACTACCGAACCTCGTAGGTCAACCAGAGTAAGATCCGCACTAGAGTGGTACGGTAATCCTATTCTGGAAGTCATGTTACTTGACCATGGCGAACCTACGAACTATGAGGAAGCGATGATGAGCCCAGATTCCGCAAAATGGCTTGAAGCCATGAAATCTGATATGGTATCCATGTATGAGAACAAAGTGTGGACTTTGGTTGACTTGCCCGTTGATCGGCAGGCCATAGAGAATAAATGGATCTTCAAGAAGAAGACTGACGCTGACGGTAATGTTACTGTCTACAAAACTCGACTTGTTGCGAAAGGTTTTTGACAAGTTCAAGGAGTTGACTACGATGATACCTTCTCACCCGTAGCGATGCTTAAGTCCGTCTGAATCATGTTAGCAATTGCCGCATTTTATGATTATGAAATTTGGCAAATGGATGTCAAAACTGCCCTTAATGGATACCTTAAAGAAGAGTTGTATATGATGCAACCAAAAGGGTTTTTCGATCCAAAAGGTGCTGACAAAGTGGGCAAGCTCCAGCAGTCCATTTATGGACTGGTGCAAGCCTCTTGGAGTTGGAATATATGCTTTGATAGTGTGATCAAAGCATATGGTTTTATATAGACTTTTGGGGAAGCCTGTATTTACAAGAAAGTGAGTGGGAACTTCTAGCATTTATGATATTATATGTAGATGACATATTGTTGATCGAAAATGATACTGAATTTCTGAATATCATAAAAGGATACTTGAATAAGAATTTTTCAATGAACGACCTCGGTGAAGCTGCTTATATGTTGGGCATCAAGATCTATAGAGATACATCAAGACGCTTGATTGGACTTTCACAAAGCACATACCTTGATAAAGTTTTGAAGAAGTTCAAAATGGGCCAGGTAAAGAAAGGGTTCTTGCCTGTATTACAAAGTGTGAAGTTGAGTCAGACTCAATGCCCGACCACTGCATAAGATAGAGAGAAAATGAAAGGTGTTCCCTATGCTTTAGCCATAGGCTCTATCATGTATGCAATGTTGTGTACCGGACCTGATGTGTGCCTTGCTATAAGTTTAGCAGGGAGGTACCAAAGTAATCCAGGAGTGGATCACTGGACAGCGGTCAAGAACATCCTGAAATACCTGAAAAGGACTAAGGATATGTTTCTCGTATATGGAGGTGACAGAGAGCTCATCGTAAACGATTACATTGATGCAAGCTTTCACACTGATCCGGATGACTCTAAGTCACAAACCGGATACGTGTTTTTATTAAATGGTGGAGCTGTCAGTTGGTGCAGTTCCAAGCAGAGCGTCGTGGCGGGATCTACGTGTGAAGCGGAATACATAGCTGCTTCGGAAGCAGCAAATGAAGGAGTCTGGATGAAGGAGTTCATATCCGATCTAGGTGTCATACCTAGTGCATCGGGTCCAATGAAAATCTTTTGTGACAATACCGGAGCAATTGCCTTGGCAAAGGAATCCAGATTTCACAAGAGAACCAAGAACATCAAGAGACGCTTCAATTCCATCCGCGATCAAGTATTGTGCAATTGCAGGAACCATTCTAATATTTAGGTTTTTAATAATTTGGTCTTGCACATGTAGGTCCTGCTGTCAGAGGTTTTGACCCACTGTTCGACCCTTTTTGCATAAGGGGAAATGAGTTGTCCATGAATATCAGTCAAGTCAAGAAACTCAGAAAGATTGTTAGGATAAAGAAATTAGCGACAAAAAACAACAAGATCTTTGTCTGCACAATAAAGAAGACATTAGTTCACTACAGGATGGTACTAACTATTATACCTTGCCTTTTTTATTCCTTTGCTCCATTTCCAATATAGAGAAGATATTTATGCACATCCTTGTTTTCAGGCCTTTCCAAAGCAGTTCACTGATGATTACCTCTCAAACCACCTGTATGGTCAGGAGGCGAGGAAGGTATTCATACAATACCCACGGTTCAATATTGAAGTGTTCCTGAAGAGGACGAAGGATGGACGGTCAATAATCCACATGCACTGGCCTAAAGTTGCAAAGACCTTCAACAACAATGAAGGCTCAATATTCGCCTTCCGCTTCAGCAGTTTTCCAGATGAGATATTGAAGGAAATATGCCCTAGAGGCAATAATAAAGTTGTTATTTTATATTTCCTTATTCCTGATAAATGTTTATTATTCATGCTAGAATTGTACTGATTGGAAACCTTAATACATGTGTGAATACATAGACAAACAATGTGTCCCTAGTGAACCTCTACTTGACTAGCTCGTTGATCAAAGATGGTTAAGGTTTCCTAACCATGGACATGAGTTGTCATTTGATAACAGGATCACATCATTAGGAGAATGGTGTGATGGACATGACCCATCCGTTAGCTTAGCATATTGATCGTTCAGTTTTATTGCTATTGCTTTCTTCATGTCAAATACATATTCCTTCGACTATGAGATTATGCAACTACCGGATACCGGAGGAATGCCTTGTGTGCTATCAAATGTCACAACATAACTGGCTGATTATAAAGATGCTCTACAGGTATCTCCGGAGGTGTTTGTTGGGTTGGCATAGATCGAGATTAGGATTTGTCACTTTGAGTATCGGAGAGGTATCTCTGGGCCCTCTCGGTAATGCACATCATAAGAAGCCTTGCAAGCAAAGTGACTAATGAGTTAGTTACAAGATGATGTATTACAGAACGAGTAAAGAGACTTGCCAGTAACGAGATTGAACTAGGTATGTAGATACCAACGATCGAATCTCAGGCAGGTAACATACCGATGACAAAGAGAATAACGTATGTTGTCATTACGATTTGACCGATAAAGATCTTCATAGAATATGTAGGAACCAATATGAGCATCCAGTTTCCCCTGTTGGTTATTGACCAAAGAGGTGTCTCGGTCATGTCTACATCGTCCTCGAACCCGTAGGGTTCACATGCTTAACATTCGATGATGATTTTGTATTATATGAGTTATGTGATTTGGTGATGGAATGTTGTTCGGAGTCACGGATGAGATCACGGACATGACGAGGAGTCTCGAAATGGTCGAGAGGTAAAGATTGATATATAGGACGATAGTATTCGGACACCGGAAGTGTTTCGGAAGGTACCGGGTACATATCGGGTCACCGGAAGGGGTTCCAGGCACCCCCGGCAAAATATATGGGCCTAATGGGCCAAGAGGGGAAACACAACAGCCAACAGGGGTTGCTGCGCCGCCCATATGGGCCGAACCAGAGGAGACAGAAAAGAGGGGAAGAGAGAAGGAGAGGGAGGGATTCGGCCTCCCCCTTCCTTCCCTCCTCCCTCCTCCTTCCTTCCCCCTCCAGAAGTTATGGAAGGAGGGGAGGCCGAATTGGGGAGGCGCCCAAGTAGGATACTCCTACTTGGGGTGCCCCCTTGCTGCTCCCCTCCCTCTCCCACCTATATATACATGGGGAGGGGGCGCCTAGAACACACAACAACATCTGTTAGCCGTGTGCAGCGCCCCCCTCCATAGATTACACCCTCGGTCATATTGTCGTGGTGCTTAGGCGAAGCCTTGCACAGATCACTTCACCACCACCGTCACCATGCCGTCGTGCTGACGGAACTCATCTACTTCCTTGGCACTTTGCTGGATCAAGAGTTCGAGGGACGTCATCAAGCTGAACGTGTGCAGAACTCGGAGGTGCCATGCGTTCAGTACTTGATCGGTCGGAACGAGAAGAAGTTCGATTACATCAACCACATTGTCAAACGCTTCTGCTTTCGGTCTATGAGGGTACGTTGACACACTCTCCCCCTCTCATTGCTATGCATCTCCTAGATAGATCTTGCGTGAGCGTAGGAATTTTGTTAAATTGCATGCTACGTTCCCCAACAGTGGTATCAGAGCTAGGTCTATGCGTAGATGATATGCACGAGTAGAACACAAAGAGTTGTGGGTGCTGATCATCAAACTACTTACCACCAATGTCTTATTTTGATTTGGCGGTATTGTTGGATGAAGCGGCCCGGACCAACCTTAGATGGCCACGTTCATGAGACCGGTTCCACCGACAGACATGCAACTAGTTCTGCATAAAGGTGGTTGGCGGGTGTCTGTTTCTCCTACTTTAGTTGAGTCTAATTTGACTACGGCTGGTCCTTGTTGAAGGTTAAAACAACAAACTTGATAAATCACCATTGTGGTTTTGATGCGTAGGTAAGAAAGGTTCTTGCTAGAAACCCGTAGCAGTCATGTAAAACTTGCAACAACAAAGTAGAGGACGTCTTGTTTTTTGCAGGGCATGTTGTGATGTGATATGGTCAAGACATGATGTGATATACGTTATTGTATGAGATGATCATGTTTTGTAGAAAGTTACTGGCAACCGGCAGGAGCCTTATGGTTGTCTCTTTATTGTATGAAATGCAAACGCCATGTAATTTCTTTACTTTATCACTATGCATTAGCGATAGTTGTAGAAGCAATAGTTGGCGAGACGACCATGACGCTACGATGGAGATCAAGGTGTCAAGCCAGTGACGATGGAGATCATGACGATGCTTTGGAGATGGAGATCAAAAGCACCAGATGATTATGGCCATATCATGTCACATATTTTGATTGCATGTGATGTTTATCTTTTATGCATCTTATTTTGCTTAGTACGGCGGTAGCCTTATAAGATGACCCCTCACTAAAATTTCAAGGTATAAGTGTTCTCCTCGAGTATGCACCGTTGCGATAGTTCGTCGTGTTGAGACACCACGTGATGATCGGGTGTGATAGACTCTATGTTCACATACAACAGGTGCAAGACAATTTTGCACATGCGGAATACTCGGGTTAAACTTGACAAACCTGGCATGTACAGACACGGCCTCGGAACACTGGAGACCGAAAGGTGGAATGTGAATCATATAGTAGATATGATCAACATAGAGATGTTCACCATTGATGACTACTCCATCTCACGTGATGATCGGACATGGTTTACTTGATTTGGATCATGTATCATTTAGATGACTTGAGGGATGTCTATCTAAGTGTGAGTTCTTAAGTAATTTGATTAACTGAACTTTAATTTATCATGAACTTGGTCCTGATAGTTTTGCAATTATGTTGTAGATCAATAGCTCGCGTTGTAGCTCCCCTATTTTTAATATGTTCCTAGAGAAAACTAAGTTGAAAGATGATAGTAGCAATGATGCGGACTGGGTCCGTGATCTGAGGATTATCCTCATTGCTGCACAGAAGAATTATGTTCTTGATGCACCGTTGGTGACAGACCAATTGCAAGAGCAGATGCAAACATTATGAACGTTTGGCAAGCTCGATATGATGAGTACTTAATAGTTTACTGCGCCATGCTTTACGGCTTAGAACCGGGACTTCAAAAATGTTTTGAACGCCCCGGAGCATATGAGATGTTCCAAGAGCCGAAATTAGTATTTCAGACTCATGCCCGTGTCAAGAGTTATGAGATCTCTGACAAGTACTTTGCCTACAAGATGGAGGAGAATAGCTCAGCTAGTGAGCATGTGCTCAGAATATCTGGGCACTACAATCGCTTGAATCAAGTCGGAGTTAATCTTCCAGATAAGATAGTGATTGACAGAGTTCTCTAGTCACTATCACCAAGCTCTTAGAACTTCATGATAAACTATAATTTTCAAGGGATAACAGAAAAGATTCATGAGCTCTTCGCGATGCAGAAATCGGCGAAGGTAGAAATCAAGAAAGAGCATCAAGTGTTGATGGTTAACAAGACCACTAGTTTCAAGAAAAAGGGCAAAGGAAAAGAAAAGGGAACTTCAAGAAGAATGACAAGCAAGTTTCCACTCCCATGAAGAAGCCCAAAGCTAGACCTAAGCCTGAAACTGAGTGCTTCTACTGCAAAGGGAATGGTCACTGGAAGCGGAACTACCCGAAACACTTGGCAGATAAGAAGGATGACAGAGTGAACAAAGGTATATTTGATATACATATTATTGATGTGTACTTTAGTAGTGTTCATAGTAACCTCAGGGTATTTGATACCGGTTCAGTTGCTAAGATTAGTAACTCGAAACAAGAGTTGCAAAATGAACAAAGGCTAGTTAAGGGCGAGGTGAGGATATGTGGGTGGACCGGTGCTTGGGTGCTGCCCTTACTTGGACAAGCCTCCCACTTATGATTAACCCCTCTCGCAAGCATCCACACACTATGAAACAAGAATTAAGATAAATCTAACCATAACATTAAACATGTGGATCCAAATCAGCCCCTTACGAAGCAACGCATAAACTAGGGTTTAAGCTTCTGTCACTCTAGCAACCCATCATCTACTTGCTACTTCCCAATGCCTTCCCCTAGACCCAAATCATGGTGAAGTGTCATGTAGTCGACGTTCACATAACACCACTAGAGGAAAGACAACATACATCTCATCAAAATATCGAATGAATGTCAAATTCATATGATTACTTATAACAAGACTTCTCCCATATCCTTAGAAACAAAAGTAACTACTCACAAAGCATGTTCATGTTCATGATCAGAGGGGTATTGAATATCATTAAGGATTTGAACATATGATCTTCCACCAATAAACCAACTAGCATCAACTACAAAGAGTTATCAACACTACTAGCAACCCACAGGTACCAATCTGAGGTTTTGAGACAAAGATTGAATACAAGAGATGAACTAGGGTTTGAGATGAGATGGTGTTGGTGAAGATGTTGATGAAGATTGGTCCTCCACTGATTAGAGGAGCATTGGTGATGACGATGGCATCGATTTCCCCCTCCCGGAGGGAAGCTTCCCCGGCGGAATCGCTCCACCAGAGCCCTATATTACTTGCCCATGTTCCGCCTTGAGACGGTGCGCTTCATCCCGAAAGTCTTATTCTTATTGTTTCTATGTCAAAACCCCTCATATAGCAGAAGATGGGCATCGGAGGCTGGCCTGGGGGCCCACAAGCTCAGGGGGCGCGCCCTGGGGAGTCGGGTGCACCCCCAGGCTTGTGGACACTTGGTGGGTCCCCTCCTCATATTTCTTCGCCCAATATTTTTCTATTCCAAAATAATTCTCCGTAAAGTTTCAGGACATTTGGAGTGGTGCAGAATAGGGATCTCAAATTTGCTCCTTTCCGATCTAGAATTCCAGCTGTCGACATTCTCCCTCTTCATATAATTCTTGTAAAATAAGAGAGAAAAGGCATACAAATTGTATCATAAAGTGTAATAACAATCTATAATACAATAAATATCAACATAAAAACATGATGCAAAATGGACGTATCAGTAGCTACAAAAACGTTCCCAGGGATCAACCAGATAACATTTCTATTCTTCTTTTTGGTGAATTCATTAGAGTCCAAACTTGAAAGGATGAAGTAGAGGAAATTGCACAAACCACTTACTTTTGGTACCAGTGTTGCATAAAACACCTACTTTACAGGTTTGTTGCACAAAACATCATATATTGGGGGTAATTTGTTGCAGCTAGGTCTAATCCACCATTTAGGTGTGTTATGATTCCTAGCAAGTGGGACCAGTTTGTAAGTGCGTCGGGGCAAAAAACCCTGGCCGCATCAGCATCCAACTAGAACTATCAATGCCTCACAATCTTTGTTCCGATTGAGCTGAATTTCCCCCAGAATATTAGGGAGTGCATTTATGATTATTTGAATATTTTTTGCACAAAAGGCCTCACACAGAAGAGCAGGCGGTGGCGGGGGCGGCTGTCGTCCCTTCGTTGGTGAAGTGGCCGCTGGTAATGGAGTCCAGCCAGCTCTCCTCAGTCGTCGGGTAAGCCTGTCTCCGCACCCCCTCCCCACATCCCTCCCCACCCCAAAGTCTGCTCATCTCCCCCTACCTCTACATGTTGGTTAGGTATTCTTATCCTCCTAACCATCTCAGGGAGGGCCTATATCAAAGATTATTTGCGCATTGTAATGTAAAAGAATCCTGATTCTAGATGTTATGTATGGACAATCCTTCCTATCAACAAACCTGGAAAAAAACCAAGGTTTCATGGTCTTTTATATGGTCTACATGCGCAAATCGAAGGGTTTAAGAATAAATGCAAGCCTTTCACTAGTAAATATCTCACCTCCAATCGAAGGGTTTAAGAATGGACGCAGGCCTTTCATGGGTCAATAAATTGTTCAAAAATTAGCATTAAAAAAACAAAAAAAAATCCAATAAATCATAAGTGCATTCACTAATATTCTAGAGAAAATTCAGCTTAAATGGAGCAAGGGATTGCGAGCTATTGACATTTCTAATTGGTTGCTGATGTGGCCGGAATTTATTTTTTTGTCACCGGTGCACTTGCAAACTGGACCCAGTTGTCAGAAATCATGTCAACACACGTAAACGATGGATTAGACCTAGTTGCAACGAATTACCGAATATATGATGTTTTGTGCAACAAATCTGTAACACTAGCATCAAAAATAGGTGGCTGGTGCAATTTTCTCTCGGACGAAGTAACCCGTTGCCGGTTGCGGTACGAGGCAACAACGCTTTGGTTCAGATCGGATCTCGGCTGCAACTCCAGGACAGACATCCAACATGCTGGACCTCTCGACATTAACGCGTGCACCGGGGGGAGTACGGCACGCACGACTGGACCTCAGACGCACACGCGTACTCCTAGCGTTCCAGGTTTGACAATTCACCCGCCGTACCATATCAGCGCGGATATTGTCGCTGCCACGCCACGGCGAGGCCCAACGGCTACACGCCTTCGTGGCTAAGCATTTTCGGGAGCTTCCAGATCGAAGAGACCGCTAAGAGATGACGTCACCGTGACCGTGGTTTCTGAAGATTTATATATATGGACCGCTCCTCGTTAAAATCAACGAGAGAAAAAGAGAAAAGGGAAAAGGCCGCAGACCACACGCGGCATTAGGTCCCGTCCAGGCAAGCAAATCGTACGCCAAGCGAGACCAACGGGCGCCTGCCAGTACCCACCCGCCGACGCCCACCCCACCTCCCCGCCGGCGACATGCATCCTCCCCCCGCCGCCGCTGCCGCCTCCGCCGGAGCGGACTACGTCCCGGCGCCCGCTCCCTCGGAGCAGGCGACGTACCCGAGGCTCTCGCCGGAGGACCTGGCCCCGCCGCCCCCTCCCCCGTACCACGCCGCCGCGTCCTACTCCGCGCCGCCCGCCTCCGGCAACCCCTACGTCTCCGGCCCCGCCGCCGGCTCCGTGCCGCCTCCCAAGAGTGAGTCCCAAATCTGGCCCCGCTTGCTTCCGATTGCCGGAAGGGTTCGCATCACCCCCTTTTCTTATCTCACGATTTCGTGGCGCCGTCGTGTCTCTGCAGACACCATGGACTCGGTGAAGGACGTGCTGGGGAAGATGGGCAAGAGGTTCGGCGAGGCCGCCCGCAAGACGGAGAACACCGCCGGCAACTTCTGGCAGCACCGTGAGATTCGATTCTCGAGCTTTCTGCTGTGTGGTTCCGGTTTAGATCGAATTGTTAATGCTCTGTTGTTTCGTGCGTGCTATGCTTTTGAACTGAAGTAGTTTAGAGTTCAGCAGGATGAATTGCTTTGCTGGTTAGCACCGCAGAATTATGTTGGTGGGATTGTTGGACCGGTATACCTAGACTAGTTTATAGTTTATTCATGTTCCACTGGATTTCGTTAGTGCTTCTGTTGGGATTTTGGTGGGCATTGCATATACTGAATTAAAGCTGCTCTTCAGTTGGGAGTACTAGCTTATTGGATGTATTGTCCATGTCTGCATGTTTGAACTAGGCTGATCGTGATAGAATATGATTTGTGCTCTGTCTTTTTAGCTTTATGTGATTGGGTTGATTGTGGTGCAGATGAGCATAAGAGAGACTTGGTATCAGTTGTTTGGTTGCATTATGCATAGTGAATATTAGGTAAATTGTGCCAATGTTTTCCCATGTTCTAAATTGTATATAAATCTCTGTGATGAACAGTGCACATGAATTCAGATAGCTTTTGCACCGAAAGTGTCACCTATCCCTTATCATTCAGACACATTAGTTATCTGTCACATTCTTGTGGTGTGCTTGCTTTTTTGAGTAGACTATCATAGTGTAGAGCTCTCAGTATGACATGATAGAATATAGAAGCAATTACTATTGTCTTGTGACAGTACGAGATGTTAAACATATTCTTATATGCCTTGTAACAGTGAAAACTGGACCAAGTATTGCTGATGCAGCAATGGGCAGGGTCTCCCAGATCACCAAAGTCATAGCAGAAGGTGGATATGAGAAAATCTTCCATCAAACGTTTGATGTCCTCCCTGAAGAAAAACTCAAGAAGCCATTCGCATGTTATCTGTCAACCTCTGCTGGTCCTGTTATGGGTGTGCTCTACCTGTCCAATGTAAAGTTGGCCTTCTGTAGTGATAACCCACTTGCCTACAAGGTTGGGGACAAAAATGAGTGGAGCTATTACAAGGTACTTCATGTTATTCACATATTGTCTAGGAAGTAATTAATTCTTCTCAACTAATTGTAAATGATGCTAAATGTGTTTTTTGGTATATAATAATATCGATAATTAATTTCATCTAAATCAGGAGCTGAGCTCTTTTAATTGAAAGAAAACATGCTAACTACTCCCTCCGTTTCGAAATATAAGTTTTTTTAGAGATTTCAATACAAACTACATACGGATGTATATAGAGCTATTTTAGAGTGTAGTTTTGCTCTGTATGTAGTCCATATTGGAATTTCTAAAAAGACTTGTATTTAGGAATGGAGGGAGTAATATGGAATGAACAAGATCTTATTATTATTGTCATGTTATGTGTGCAAAGTAATGCTGATGCATCGTTTAATCTGGTTCGCTTTTGTCTATGCTTCATGGAATCGATCATGTTCATTCTTTTTGGCCTGAGCACTGTGTTCACCGATGCACACAGAACCATATATTAGCAATGACATTTGCTGATATTAGTCGGTGACTTGCAAACGTTCTAGTTATAGAAGCTATTCTGTAAATTGCTTAATTGTGTAATTTAACACTGTTCTCTGTGTTGTGGACAATAGGTTGCCATCCCGCTAGCCCAGCTGAGGTCCGTTAATCCTTCAACGAGCAGAACAAACGCAGCTGAGAAATACATCCAGGTGGTCTCGATTGATAATCACGAGTTTTGGTTCATGGGCTTTGTGTACTATGACAGTGCTGTAAAGCACCTGCAGGAAGCACTCCAGGAGGCCCGTATTTTGCAAGCTTAGTGATGTCTATAGGTTTGGACTAGCATACAGTTGTGGTATACTTTGTGTGTCGACGAACTGGGAGTTGCCCGTGTGTAGTTTGATAGGTGTTGTCGTTTGTTGCAATTCGTGTCACTTTGAACTGGTTTTTCGATCTGTGGCATCATATCCATCCTGTCATGTTCGTTCAATGTGTTTTCTGATGTCTACGATTGAATTTTCATTTTGCTTCCTGCAAGAGCAGTCCGTTCTGAGGTTGTATGCTTGTGGTACAAAGTAGGCTGATTGCAGGTGAAATGCAGTGAAAGATGCACTCCACAGCACTATCATTTGTAGTCGGATTGGCGACATTTGCTGTGGTGCATATCATCTTGAACCACTCGTTCGATCTTTGGATTGATATCCATCCTGTCATGTTTGGTCTTCGTTATCTTCTGTCTTAGGTTGAATTTCGTTTTGCTTCCTGCAATACCAGTAGACCAAGCTGTTCTGAGGTTAGCCTGATCAGAGCAAAATTGCAGTTAAAATAAAGAAGCAGTTTTAACCGGTGGAACTGAATGTTATTAATAATTCTCTGAAGAGACGTGCCTTGTGTATCGATGAACAGGTTATGATAACCTGGTTATCCATGTTCAGTTAAAATAGAGGGAGATCATCCATGACTCCTGGTCATGCGTATTCTATCCCTTCTACTGATGTTACCCTGCCTGCAGAAGTGTCTTTTCTGTACATTGTGGTCGTGCTCCCCGATTCCAGATACCGTTGATTGTTTTTGTTTGACAAAATTACTATTGATTGTCGGTCATTGTAGTCCTGCACTCTTCATGCTGCTACCGGTGGTAACGTAGGAGTATGGTCTCTACATAATCCTGACAGGTAGGCCCAAAGGCTGCCTCTCCACCCTCCCCAGCGACACGTTCAAGCTGATCGACGTCACAGGTGAATCCTCAGCCGTCTGATCTTCCATGGTTCAGACAAGGATCGCAGACTCGATCTCGGACTGAGCAAAAAGAAGCAACCTCCGCGCCGTTGGTCTTCCAAGGTTCCAATCATCCTTCACATGGCAGAGCATTGTGGCAGTGTCGGGTGGTAGGTGCGACATATGCCAACGGGTGGCTTATCATTGTGGGAGCCAGTAAGACGTCGCCGGTGCCTGGAAACGGGAGGAGGCGAAGACATGCACGCCGGCGAATCTTACCCAACTTCGGGGCTCTCCGTGGAGATAACACCCCTACTGCTGCTCTGTGGGGTCTCCGCATGATCACTAGATGAACAAGTAGCTACACAATGCTCCTTGAGCTGTTCGGTGGGAGGAGGAAGAAGGGCACGGCTGGCTTGCTTCCCCTCCTTGTGTGTGTCTAGATCTAGCTGAGGGTCGAACCCTTTGCATGGGTGCCCCGGGGGGTTTATATAGGCCTACCCCCCGGGGGTACAATGGTAATCCGACTGGGCGCGGGGCCCAGCCGTCTGTGACCGCGCTCGCCGGCTTCTGCGCCGACTGCTGGGGCCCGCCGGCTGGTGGATCCCTCCGGCTACCAACTCCTTGGCAACAGGCAGGCCCCACTGCCAAGGGTCTTGTCGATGGCTGGTTACTGTTGCCTCATCCTGATGACGAGGGCTTCGTCGAGGTAAGCGTGGCTACAGTGCCGCCGTCCGGCGGGCGATTACCGTAGCCTTACCGCGTCTTGTCTCCTTAATGGGGCGTCTTCTTCGAGGGGGGAAGCGAGCCGGCTGCGGGGAGCCGGCCCCGTCTCGGGCCGACTGGGGGAGGCCAGGCCGCCTTCGGGTGTCTCTCTGCCCGAAGGGGCTCACCGTCCGTGGGCCGTACTGGTAGCCCGTCGTGGATGACATCAGGGTCAACATGGCAACAGTGCCGCGCCGGACGGGTCATGGCCACTCCGTACGGCGCGCTGTGCCAGGCGTGCTCCGGGATTCGGGGGTGGCAGGCTTTACTGTAGCCACGCCCCGTCTCATCGCCGCTAGGTGGATGCAAACTTTGAGGGTACGGTCTCGACCGCTTTATGGGAGCCGGCTTCTTGGAGTCGGCCTCCTCATGGTCGGCTTCTTGGAGTCGGCATCTTGGAGCCGGCTTCTTCGAGTCGGCCTCCCATGGTTTTTCTTCATGAGGGGTAAAGTTGGGCCGCCTTCTTCGAGCTGGCCTGGGTGACAGCCAGCAAGGGGAAGGCGGCCCCACGTCTTGGATTCCTGAGAGCCGGACGGGCTCGTAATTTTTTCAGAAGGGCCAGGGGAAGCCGGCTAGGCTACCCATGGCTATTTACTCCGACAGGCAGGTTTACAAACTTTCAAGAGGGGTAATATTTGGAGAATGGGTACATGATCTCAAATAAATATCTGGAATGACCCATGAATATCAGAGAGCCCTACAAGAAAGGTTCTAACCAGAAGGGACCAAGCTCTTGTTGAGAAAGTGGAAGCTCTTATCAGAAGCATCTTTCTGCCAATAGACATGGAAAGAATTTTGAAAATCCCATTGTCTAAACACTTATTGGAGGATTTTGTGGCATGGCATGCCACAAAGCCGTTTTGCTTTTCAGTGAGATCTGCACACTATATTGAATGGGAGCATCAATTTGGAGCAAGATTGGGCTGAGAGCAACCACAAGAGCAACTTACTAAGCGTATCTTACAGTGGGGAGAAGCGGCGTCACAAGGGGGAAAAGAAATTCTCATTAAGGCGGTTGCACAGTCCCTACCTACATATATCATGTGGGTTTTCCGTTTGCCCCGGAGTGTTTGTGATGATCTTACTCGCATGGTACGCAATTTTTGGTGGGGGGCCAAGGAGGGGAAGAGGAAGACACATTGGCGTGCATGGGATACATTGATTAAACCGAAAGTGCAAGGCGGTATGGGGTTCCGTGATTTCAGACTCTTCAATCAGGCACTTTTGGCTAGACAGGCTTGACGTCTTATTGCTTACCCTGACAGTTTATGTGCGCAGGTGCTCAAAGCAAGATATTACCCGGCGGGACGTCTGGAAGATACGGTCTTTTCGGGCAACTCATCCCAGACGTGGCAATCTATTGTCCACGGTCTTGAGCTTCTCAAGAAAGGTCTAATTTGGCGCATTGGTGATGGTGCTTCTGTACGTATTTGGCGTGACCAGTGGATACCACATCCACTTGCGAGGTTGCCAATATCACCCCAGGGGCGCTGCCGCCTTCGGCGTGTTAGCGAGCTTCTGGACGACCGAGGAAATTGGAACGTGCAACTACTTAATCAACATTTCATGTCAGTAGATGTCATGGAAATTATGAAGATCAAGGTGGTGCTACGGTTGGACAGAGATATTATCGCTTGGGCGCCTGAGCATTCTGGATCGTTCACAGTCCGGAGTGCTTATCATCTATCATATGATGAGATTCACCGTCAGACTACAGTCGCATCGAGTAGGGCACCGGACGGGCGACGTGCCGTTTGGGCACTTATATGGAGGTGCCCTGCTCCATCAAAGGTGCATATCTTTGCATGGCGTTTGGTCACAAATTCACTGGCTACTTGGGTGAATAAAAAATCACGGAAACTTGAGGTGTCTAACCTTTGTCCGCTGTGTGCGATGGAACCGGAGGACACGTTCCATACATTCTGTAGATGCCCATTGGCTGTTGCTTTGTGGAACGCCATGCAGGAAAAATGGCTATTGCCGGACTTAGCTTCAATGAGGAATACATGCCCTGAGTGGCTTTTGTATAAGCTAAATGAAGATGATCGCATGAATGTGTTGATGGTGCTATGCAGGAGTTGGTATGTACGTAATGAAATAGTACACCATAAGCTACCACCTCCAATTGAAGCTTCCTGCAGATTTCTAATTAGCTATGCTGAATCTCTTCGATGCATCAATCATTTTCCAACCACTAACATCATCAAAGGGAAGATGGTGCCGCCGCCGATTGGGTATAGTTCTACAATGATAAATACAGCAATGCAACATGCAGCCACAGTCCAGTGGTCCACCCCGCCGGCCGGTCGCGTGAAGCTGAATGTTGATGGGTCGTTCGTTGATACCGATGGTGGATTAGCAGGAGCCGGTATGATCCTACGTGATAATGATGGCAATATTATCTTCTCCGCTTGTCGTTCTATCTTGCATTGTTTCGGACTGCTCCAGGCCGAGTTGTTGGCATGTCAGGAGGGATTAAGCCTTGCTCTACAATGGTCTACTCGCCCGGTAGACATCGAGATGGACTGCATGGATGCAGTCAAGTTGATCAAGTCGCCTACACTTGACAGATCGCCACATAGAATGATAGTTCAGGATATTAAAAGGCTCTTTGGTGAAAGGGATATCTCTATTGCTCATGTAAGTAGGAATCGGAACGTTGTTAGCCACACACTTGCTGCTTTCGGACAATCGGAGGGCCGAGCTGCAGTTTGGTTGCGCTCTGGACCTGCAGACGTTCCTCTGCTATGTAGGAACGAATATTCCAATAGTTGAACAATGAAATACTTTTAAGCCCGCAAAAAAAATCCGGTTTGGGATGTCCTGTGGAAGCTACAAGTACATAGTAAAGTCAATCTTTTTTGTTTGGCGAGCACTACATGGAGTGGTGCCAGGGAAGTGTATATTGCATAATCGACATATTAAGGTCAGTCATGAGTGCCCTTTGTGTCCAGAGGGGCTTGAAGATATCCGGCACCTAGTATTCACTTGCGCAAGAGCTTGCTATTAGATGGAAGCGTTCCTACTCCCTCGTAAGGGAGCCGCATGGTTTATATTGATTGTGGGTAGGAATAGCCTCTGCCGTGGCTTACAAGATTTCACCGATCGTTAAGATACGGTGGTTACAACGATCGCTAGGATAGATACGTAATAGAGAAGGAGAAGGAGTTTGTTGAGATTACAATAGGATTCTATCTCTAATTCTAGAGTAAATAGAATAAAACTACTACTTCTTCCGTTCCTAAATATTTGTCTTTCTAGACATTTCAAATGACTACTACATACGAATGTATGTAGACATATTTTAGAGTGTAGATTCACTCATTTTGCTCCGTATGTAGTCACTTGTTGAAATGCCTACAAAGACAAGTATTTAGGAACGGAGGAAGTACTTTACAGGTTAGGGTTCCAAAAAACTACCAGTTTTTAATTTTTCTCAGATAACTACCAAATGGGCGGTCGACTGTTTCAAAAAACCCCAAATGACCATTGCTTAAAATTTAAACATGTTTAGGACAGGTCGGGCCCGCACCTAAACAAACCGTATGTTTGACCGTTAAGTTACAAGTGGGGCCCACATGTCCGTGTCTCTATCTCATATGTCCTCACTTTTTACAAAATAGCCCCTATAAACATTTCTGAAAAAGCAATCGGGTCCCTGCTATTTTTCCGAAAAAGCAATCAAGGAGCCGCTCCTCTCCTCGCGGCCGGCGTCCACCTCTGCGCCCAGCGACATCCCGCGAGCCTCCAGCGCTGGCGCCCGCCCTCGCCACCTACTGCCACACTACCGCCCGCCTCTAACTCTCCTCGCCTCCACCTCGTGCGCCCTGCCTCCGCGGCCATGGACGCCGCCGCGTGCGCCCTCTGCTGCCAGGCCCGGCGAGGCGAACTCTGCCGCCGGCCGTCTCTGCGCCCGAGCTCGCACAACTACTGCTCGCGGCTATGGCCGCAACTACATGCGCCCTCTGCTGCTAGGCCCGGCGAGCTCTGCCGCCGGCCGTCTCCGCGCCCGAGCTCGCGCAGCTGCTGGTCGCGGCCATGGCCGCCACCGCATGCGCCCTCCACTGCCAGGCCCGGCGAGCTCTGTCGCCGGCCGTCTCCGCGCCCGAGCTCGCGCAACTGCTGCTCGCGGCCATGGCCGCCACCGCGTGTGCCCTCCGCAGCCAGGCCCGGTGAGCTCTGCCGCCGGCCATCCCCCAGCCTCCGTCTCTCCAGCCACTGCTCCGGGCGACGGCTTGCACACAAGCCCCCCATGGCGCGCGCGGCGACCGCGTGCGGAGCCCCATGGCGCGCAGCGACGGCCACGGGCAGAGCCCTTTGGAGGCTGATTCTAGGGACTCGATTGCTTTTTTTAAATGTTTGTAAGGGCTAATTCGTAAAAAAATCTGTGGATGAGGCGCTGACATGTGCCCCCCACAAGTCAGTTAACAATCAAACAAACGGTCAACCAAACGGTGCGTTTACTGGCGGGCCCGATCTATCATAAACATGTTTAATTTTTTAACAAAGAGGATTTGGGGTTTTTTGAAACAGCCAACCCCTGACTTGGTAGTTATTGGTGAAAAAAATCCGGTAGTTTTTTGAAACCCTAACCTGTAAAGTAGTAGTTTTATGCTATTTACTCCTAATTCTAACACCCTCCCTTAATCTCAACTATCCTACATTAAGATTCTTCTTGAATTCTTCAAATAGCTTGACTGGCAAAGCTTTAGTGAAACCATCTACCACTTGGTCTTTGGAAGGAATAAGCCGTATGTCCATCTTCTTCTCTGCAACTCTTTCTCGTACAAAATGAAAATCAATTTCTATGTCCTTGGTTCTACCATGAAACACTGGATTTGCAGGATTTGCAGAGAGATATGTAGCTCCCAAATTGTCACACCAAAAACAGGACACACGATGTTGTTTAACTCCCAATTCATTGAGCAATGATTCTACCCAGATAATCTCAGTAGTAGCATTTGCTAGCGACTTGTATTCAGCTTCTGTACTTGACCTAGACACTGTGGCTTGTTTTCTAGCACTCCAAGAAATAAGATTAGCACCAAAGAAGACTGCAAAACCTCAAGTTGATTTTCTATCATCACTACATCCTGCCCATTCAACATCAGAAAAAGCACTAACAAGGGTGGAGGTAGAACGCCTGAACTGAAGGCCTAAGTTCACAGCGTGCTTGGTATATCGTACAATTCTTTTAACAACTGTCCAATGTACAGTAGTAGGTGCATGGAGATACTGACAAACCTTGTTAACAGCAAATGATATATCTGGTCTTGTCAGTGTAAGATATTGTAGAGCTCCTACTACACTTCTGTATCTTGTACTCTCTTCTTCCTTAAGTGGCTCACCTTCAAAGGCTGAAAGTTTTTCTGAAGAAGACAATGGTGTTGGTGAGGACTTGCAGTCCTTCATCCCCATACGAGCTAGAAGTTCAGTGACATATTTCTCTTGATTTAGTATTATGCCATCTTGAATCTTCTTAACTTCAATGCCTAGGAAGAAGTGTAAATCGCCAAGATCCTTCAAAGCAAACTCTGAACTTAGATCATGCAAAAGAGCATTAGTGGCACCTTGTGAAGAGCTTGCAACTATGATATCATCAACATATATTAAAACAAATATAGTTGTATTTGCTTTGTTGTAGATAAAAAGAGATGTGTTAGCCTTGGATGCAACAAAGCCAAGGTGCCTTAATTGAGAAATCAACCTTGAGTACCATGCTCTTGGTGCTTGTTTCAAGCCATATAGTGCCTTGTCAAGTTTGCACACATAGTGAGGTGTCTTCTTATTTGCATACCCATGTGGTTGTCTTATGTAAACCTCCTCTTCCAGAACACCATGCAAAAACGCATTCTGAACGTCTAGCTGTCTCAAGCTCCATCCCCTGGAAACAACAATAGCTAACACAAGCCTAATAGTTGCAGCTTTAACAACAGGACTAAAAGGTGTCTTCATAGTCTAAACCATAACGTTGTTTAAAAGCTTTTGCAACTAAGCACGCTTTATACCTGTCAATTGTGCCATCAACCTTTTTCTTGATTCTGTAGACCCACTTACAGTCAATAATATTTTTACCTCATTTTTAGGTACAAGATGCCAAGTCTTGTTCTCATGAGAGATGAGTACTCCTCATCCATTGCAATTTTCCATCTTGGATCCCCTAATGCATCTTCTCACCTTGTCGGTTCTCCTGTGATACACATCATACCATACGTTATAGTGCCGTCAGTTCTAACCTTTGGGTTTCGTATACCTTTCTGGAGCCGAGTCATGACACGTGAAACCGTAGTTGGTTGAGGCTGATTTCATCGTGTAGCAGTCTGCGGCACAGGGGTTGATGCAGTAGGATTTGCCGTAGAGGATCCTGGGGACACCTCAGATTCGCTTTCCACAGCAAATCTTGACCCAAACTGTGTAGCCTGCAATGTGGGCGATCCGCTAGAAGCAGCGGCCGCAGAAGATCTCGCGCTGCCAGCCGGCACATGCGCGTGGGATCCCGAGCCTGATCCGGATCCTCTTGTCGCTGTCGACATGTTGGGCCCGTGCATGGGACGGGGTGCGGGACGCGGTGTCTCGTCTGGATGGGATGACGCGTCACCTTCCAAATGGCGCTGCGGGCTTCTGCATGGCACGCGATCCGGTGTGAATTTGCGCGCCCGATCCGAGGCGACCCGGTGCACATGGATTCCAGGTGATGCAGGATCTGCTTCGTGTTTCGCGCCTGCTCCGTCTTCTTCTGGCACATGCAATACCAGATCATTTTCTTCAAAATTTTGATCATTTTCTGCATCGATTTCTGTTGCATGATCCTGCATACGAAGAGACACAGTCCCACTAGTATAATCATTAGTTGGGTCAGTACAATTATTGCCCCCATGATCAATGTTTTGAAGATGTGGTGGAAGAAGGAGTATTTCTTTCTTGAGAAGTGCTCCGGCATTAGGATGAAGAGATTCAAAGGGATAGATGGATTCGTCAAATATGACATCTCGAGAAATATAAACCCTACTAATGGAAACATCAAGGCATTTGACTCCCTTGTGGATTGGATTATATCCAAGAAACACACACTTCTTGAAACCGAATGCAAGCTTGCGTGCATTATATGGACGAAGGTTGGGCCAACAAGCACAACCGAATACACGAAGTGATTTGTAGTCAGGAGTAGTACCAAAAAGACGTGTGATGGGAGTCTCAAATTTGATGACTTTACTAGGAAGCAAATTGATAAGATATGTATCAGTCAAGAATGCTTCATCCCAGAACTTTAGTGGTATGGATGTGTTTGCTAGTAGAGCTAACCCTACTTCAACAACATGGCCATGTTTCGTTTCGGCTGAGCCATTCTGTTGGTGTGCATGAGGACACGATACATGATGTGACATGCCAAGCTCTTGAAAAAAGAGATTGAGTTTCTTGTATTCACCTCCCAGTCGGTTTGCATGGCAATAATTTTAGTGTTTAGTTTTTGCTCAACAAGATTCTGAAAGTTCTTGAAAACTTGAAACACTTCAGATCGTTTCTTAAGAAGAAAGATCCAAGTAAATTTGCTATAGTCATCAATGAAGCTAACATAGTACGAGTGTCTACCAACAGAAGTAGGGGCTGGCCCCCAAACAACTGAGAAAACAAGTTGCAAAGGTGCAGTAGAAATACTGAATGAAATAGGATATGGAAACTAATGACTTTTAGCTTGTTGGCATGGATCACAAACAGACTCAATACTAGACTCATGAGAGTGGGGGAGTTTATTCTTGCTAAGAACTAATTTAACAATAGCGGATGAAGGATGACCTAATCTACTATGCCACTTTGCTGAAGAAGGCTTGACAACAACAAAAGCCTGTTTATTTGATGATGATGACGAAGATATAAGTGGGTAGAGATCTCCCACGCAGTTTCCCCTAAGAAGCACTCTCCTCGTGTCCAAGTCCTCTACCAAAAAAAATAAGGATAGAATTCAACAAGAACACGATTATCAAGAGTAAATCTATGAACTGAAAGAAGATTTTTCAATGTTGTAGGGACATATAGAACTCATTTTAGATGCACATTTTTCATGGGGGTTTTGCAATTGAACTACCAACGTGAGTGATTTTCATACCAGAACTGCTTGCAGTATGCACTTGGTCATGTCCACGATACTTGTCTCTGATTGTCAGCTTGTCGAGTGCCCCTATGATGTGATTTGTGGCGTCGGTGTCCGCATACCAGTTTGTGTCGACGCCGTAGGAGTCGGTGACCATGTTGGCCCCCTTCTCCTCATGTTCATCTTCATCATCATACTGATGCCAACAATCACGAGCACCTCCTAGATGGTGCTTGTAAAAGATTTGACACTCTGGATAGTCTCGAACTTGCTGCTGACGTTGTTGCTGTGGGCGACTGTGGTGAAAGAACATGCGGCGCCCCCATGTTTGGTTTTGGTAATCGATGATAATCTCTATGGACTAATGGTTGCCTTGAGTTATATTTGAAGGTTTTGTCCGTAGGCTTTTCTTGGAGTACATGTGTTGGTTTCAAGGAGATTTGGTGTCGACCAAGGTGCTATTCAAGGAATTATCCAAAGATTGGTCATGTGAGTGTTGAGCTTATTGCAAGCATGTCTTGAAGAAGAAGATTGTGTGATCATTCATGTCTACCTTCAAGACATCATCCAAATGAAGAGAATTGGAAAGATTCAAGGTTGATCAAGATTAAGTCAAGAATGAATCAAGTTGATCAACACACAAAGCATACAAGATGTACCGAGGGATCAAGTGATCCCATGGTATGATAAGCATTGTCAATTACGCTTTGTGTACTAACCCATGGTCTTCTTGAGAGTTCTTTGTGGCGTTAGGTTGCGGTGTGCAAGTTCAAGTGGAGCATCATGAAGAGATCAAATGCTTGAAGCTTGCCATCCATTGTGGTAACAATGGATTCATGAAGATGTACGGAAGAGTGGCTCACCCATAATGGAGTACGGGGAGCAATCAATTAGTCTTCATCGAGCCAACGCAATCAAGAAAGGTGGTCAAACTTGAGGGAGTCAAGATTGTCATCATCTATCTCAAGTGGACCATGTGCAAGCCAAAGGTTTTCCCTTGATAGGTTTTCTATTTTACCGGTCTCATGATGGTAGTTGAGAGACCAGGTTATAGGATTGATTGTCGTTCTATCAAGGGGGGCTCTCGATGAGTAGCTTGATCGTATCATTTGTAGAGAGCTCAAACCATTGCATCCTTGCATCATCTTTCTTGGTTCTTGTTTGGCTCTCTTTGAGAGTTTTGGAGCTTATGGTCATCTAGATGACAAGCTCGAGTTCATCGAAAACGAAGTTCACTTGCATCTTCTATGATGTTTTCGATGTTGGAGGTTTTGTCCGTTCTTCTCTGTTGGAGGTTTCCTCAGTTGGGGAACGTAGCAATAATTCAAAATTTTCCTACGTGTCACCAAGATCAATCTATGGTGTCATCTAGCAACGAGGGAGGAGTGGATCTACATACCCTTGTAGATCGCGCGTGGAAGCGTTCAAGAGAACGGGGTTGATGGAGTCGTACTCGTCGTGATCCAAATCACCGATGATCCTAGCGCCGAACGGACGGCACCTCCACGTTCAACACACGTACGGAGCAGCGACGTCTCCTCCTTCTTGATCCAGCAAGGGGGAAGGAGAGGTTGATGGAGATCCAGCAGCACGACGGCGTGGTGGTGGAAGTAGCGGGATTCCAACACGGCTTCGCCAAGCGCTGCGGGAGGAGGGAGATGTGTCATGGGAGGGAGAGGGAGGCGCCAGGGCTTAGGTATGGTTGCCCTCCCTTCCCCCCACTATATATAGGGCCAAGGGAGAGGGGGGGGGGGGCGCAGCCTTGGCCCTTCCTCCAAGGAAGGGTGCGGCCAGGGAGGAGTCCATCCTCCCCAAGGCACCTAGGAGGTGCCTTCCCCCTTTAGGACTCTTCCTTTCCTTATCTCTTGGCGCATGGGCCTCTTGGGGCTGGTGCCCTTGGACCATACAGGCCAAGGCGCACACCCCTACAGCCCATGTGCCCCCCCGGGGTAGGTGGCCCCACCCGGTAGACCCCCGGGACCCTTCCGGTGGTCCCGGTACAATACCGGTGACCCCGAAACTTGTCCCGATGGCCGAAATAGCACTTCCTATATATAATTCTTTACCTCCGGACCATTCCGGAACTCCTCTGACATCCGGGATCTCATCCGGGACTCCGAACAACTTTCGGGTTATCGCATACTAATATCTCTATAACCCTAGCGTCACCGAACCTTAAGTGTGTAGACCCTACGGGTTCGGGAGACATGCAGACATGACCGAGATGACTCTCCGGTCAATAACCAACAGCGGGATCTGGATACCCATGTTGGCTCCCACATGTTCCACGATGATCTCATCGGATGAACCACGATGTCGAGGACTTAATCAATCCCGTATACAATTCCCTTTGTCTATCGGTATGATACTTGCCCGAGATTCGATCGTTGGTATCCCGATACCTTGTTCAATCTCGTTACCGGCAAGTCTCTTTACTCGTTTCGTAACACATCATCCCGTGATCAACTCCTTGATCACACTGTGCACATTATGATGATGTCCTACCGAGTGGGCCCAGAGATACCTCTCCGTCACACGGAGTGACAAATCCCAGTCTCGATTCGTGCCAACCCAACAGACACTTTCGGAGATACCTGTAGTGTACCTTTATAGCCACCCAGTTACGTTGTGACGTTTGGCTCACCCAAAGCACTTCTACGGTATCCGGGAGTTGCACAATCTCATGGTCTAAGGAAATGATACTTGACATTAGAAAAGCTTTAGCATACGAACTACTCGATCTTTGTGCTAGGCTTAGGATTGGGTCTTGGTCCATCACATCATTCTCCTAATGACGTGATCTCGTTATCAATGACATCCAATGTCCATGGTCAGGAAACCGTAACCATCTATTGATCAACGAGCTAGTCAACTAGAGGCTTACTAGGGACATGGTGTTGTCTATGTATCCACACATGTATCTGAGTTTCCTATCAATACAATTCTAGCATGGATAATAAACGATTATCATGAACAAGGAAATATAATATTAACTAATTTATTATTGCCTCTAGGGCATATTTCCAACATCCTCCTCCATTTTTAGGCATACCTCCCCTTGGAGGTTTTGTCCGTTCTTCTCTGTCGTTGTTTTGATGCTACTCGTCGTCTTGTTTCCAACAAGCTTGAGTTTGCTCAATTCGGAGCTCATATGCAGAAGTTATGGCAGTTCTTGTTTTCTTAGAGTGGCTTTTGTCTGGTCCCAGCGGTAGTACCGCGAGCCCAAGTGATGGTACCGCTTGGAGCTCTCAGCCGCAGTACCGCTTTAGTGCCGCTCTTCTACCGCCTCGTTTTGGGTCCTGCTCTTTTCGTGTCGGGTTTAGCAGTAGTTGCATTTGTAAGGCACGGTAGTTCCGCCTAAGCGGTAGTACCGCTCTGGTCAGGCGGTAGTACCGCTACTACATTACTGTCATCGTACTCTGCTCTGCCCTGCCTCTTTTGGTCCCGTGTTCTGCTCCTCTAGTGGTAGTACTGCTCATATGCGATACTACCGCCCCAAGGTTCATATTGTGTTGCTCTTTTTCCCTGCTTCTTCCACCCGAGCGGTAGTACCGCTCCTGTGCGGGCTGAGCACATAACGGTTGGATTTTTCCCCCTCCTATAAAAGGGGGTCTTCTTCCCCAATGAACCTTATCCTTTTTAGCTCGTGTTCTTCCCCCATTGTTGACCTTCTTCGAGCTTGCTAACTCTCAATCCCTCCATGGTTTCTTGCTAGTTTTTGAGGGAAAAGAGAGAGGAGATCTAGATCCACATTTCCACCAATCACTTTCTCCTCTATGTGAGGGGAACCCCTTGGATCTAGATCTTCGAGTTCTTGGTGTTCTCCTTCTTGTTCTTCCTTTCATTTTCCTCCATAGCATTAGTTGCTTTGGTGGGATTTGGGAGAGAAGGACTTGGGCACTCCGTGTGCCCTTGCCAATGCATTTGGTGCATCGGTTTGAGTTCTTCACGGTGATACGTGGAAGCTACAAGTTGAGAAGCTTATTACTCTTGGGTTCTTGGTACCCTTGAGCTTGTTCCTCTTGGGTGCTTGGACGCCCTAGACGGTTGGTGGTGTTCGGAGCTCAATTATTGTGGTGTAAAGCTTCGGACAAGCGTCGGGGTCTCCAATCAGGTTGTGGAGATCGCCCCGAGCAATTTGACGGGTAACGATGACCGCCCCCAAGGGTTGCCAAAGTGTACGGGTTTGGTGACCGCCCCCAAGGGTTGTCATTTGTACGGGTTCGGTGACCGCCCTCAAGGGTCCCTTGGTGGAATCACGGCATCTTGCATTGTGCGAGCGCGTGAGGAGATTACGGTGGCCCTAGTGGCTTCTTGGGGAGCATTGTGCCTCCACACCGCTCCAAACGGAGATTAGCATCCGCAAGGGTGTGAACTTCGGGATACATCGTCGTCTCCGCGTGCCTCGGTTATCTCTTACCCGAGCCCTTTACTTATGCACTTTACTTTGTGATAGCCATATTGTTTCTTGTCATATATCTTGCTATCACTTAGTTGTTTATCTTGCTTAGCATAAGTTGTTGGTGTACATAGGTGAGCCTAGTTATTGTAGGTTTTGTGATTGTTAAATTAACTGCTAGGTTTATTCCGCATTTATTCAAGCCTAAACCATAATTATTTTAAAGCGCATATTCACCCCCCCTCTAGGCGACATCCACGATCTTTCATGCGGCCACCTCCGCCGCCGCTGTTTGCACCAGATGGAGTTGGCGAGGGGCGCCCGCCTCGGCCGCGGCCCCTGCTGTTGTTGCGCCCGCGGCCTCTGTTGTAGCCGCACCCGCGCCCCCTGTAAGCTAGGTTCGCCGAGGTCTTGAAGCCTGTGTCAGGACCGTCGCCGAGCATCTTCACGCGCTGATCAAACGCTGCAATATGAGCGAACAGATCATCCATGGAGATTTGATTTTTTACTGCGCCGATGGCTGCCACAACATGATCGTAATCCCTGTCGAGGCCAGCAAGAACGTAGTCGACCATCTCTGGGTCCGAGACGGGACGACCTGCCGTTGCGAGCTCATCCCCCAGGTTCTTCATCCTGGAGATATAGGCGCTCCCGGACACGGAGCCTTTCTTTGTGTTGGTGATGGCAATCCGCAGGTTGGTGATGCGTGATTGGGATTGCGAGGCGAACAAGGTGGTGTATCCTTGCTCGCAACTTGGGCGAGGATCTCCATTGAAAGATAATTTAGGAGGTGGCTTAGGACTTGCTGGTCCTTTGTATCCACTGTGCATACAGAGGATTGGGTTTTGTGGCGGTAGTTTTGTCCGCCTCCTGCTACTGCACCGTCTTCGGTGGCGCTGCATCTGATCCGTCCAGAAGGCCGGTGACCTGCGCTCCTCGCAAGCTCGGCATGACATGTGCCTTCCATAAGATGAAGTTGGTCTTGATGAGCTTCTCAGATGGGAGAGCACCAAGGTTGAGGGAGACGATGGATGAGGACGACATGGCGAGGGAAATCGAGGAAGGAGGCTGCTGGCTAGATCGATGGGAAGAGGATGACTCTATATACCATATTAGATGGAAGCGTTCCTACTCCCTCGTAAGAGAGCCGCGTTGTTTATATTGATTGTGGGCAGGAATAGCCTCTGCCGTGGCTTACAAGATTTCACCGATCGCTAGGATACAGTGGTTACAACGATTGCTAGGATAGATACGTAACAGAGAAGGAGAAGGAGTTTGTTGAGATTACAATAGGATTCTATCTCTAATTCTAACACTTACAAAGTATGGGAGTCATTGGGCCCGAATGAAGTAGTGGATACAACCCTAAAAAGTGATCGATCAGGATCTGTGGAGATGGAGGAGATCTTGCGACTCCCGCAAAGAAAATCACCAGCAGTACTTGGACAGTTGGGTTTAATATGAAAAAGGGTTCCCCTGCTTTATATTATAAAGTAACAACACCAAACATACATGACAAGTTCAGGTTCAAGAAGAAGCAAAAGAAAAAGAGTGCAATAAGACAGTAATTGAGGTTGAGCTGGGGGCACAACACATCAAACCCCTGCAAATGAAATAAAGCTACTAGCTCGGCGGAGCCATGGAGCTAGCGGTGAAGCGAAGTCCCGCGATGATCATGTTGATGTTATCCCGATAGCGCCGCTTGCTAAGCGGTCTCGAGAGCTGTAAGAAGCCACCCATTTTGTAAATAGCATCAGTCACACGGCAGGGAGACCGTGCTCAATCACTAGCTTAGTTGGGTTTACACGGAACGGTTGCGGTAGCTGCGTGATATATTCGGTGGGAACGCCGGGAAGCCTTGAAGGGTGAGTCGATTAAGAAGGCCGCTAGTTCAGCTTTCGCTATTCAAGCGATCACAATTAACCATGCTCCAAAGCAGAATGTTTTGATCCCGGAAAAGATATGGCAAAACCACAGCCGGGGTCATACAAGCTGAATACTGATGCGTGTTTCTTCAAGGATGGTACTGATGCAGTACCGGCGATCTTGCGTAACTGTCGTGGGGAAGCGATTGCAGGAGCTTCTGAAATGTTTGATCATGCATACAATGCACAGCCTGCTAAAACACTAGCATTTCAGAGAGGGCTCCAAATGATCTTTGATATGGGATGTTCAAAAGTTGAAGTGGAATCCGACTGTTTGGAACTGATGGATGCATGTAACGGAAAGATGGATATTCGAGGACCTAATTCAGCGTTACTTGCTGACTGCTTTCACTCATGGTATTACATCAATCTCTTTCAATTACTGTCCCAGAGAAGCAAACAGGCCGGCACACTTTCTGGCTAGGACTTGTTTTGATTCTAAGATAGCTATGTTTGGGTGGATGTTACTCCTGATTTCTTATTACCTCCTGTACTTCTTGATGTAACATTGTCACGTTATAAATAAAAGTGCCAGCAGGCTTTCCCTAAAAAAAAGTTTCCAATCCACGCCACCACCATTGATGAATCATGGCGAAGCCCGGAAGAAGTACGCAATACATTACACCGACCTTTCGAGATCGCCCCTCTCCAGGCTGTGAATTTCCGGTTAGGTTAACAATTCACAAAATTGTGTTATGGTATCGCATAGCATGGTGTTGCTGCTCCAGTTCTATGCTTTTCTTGAGTTATGTGTTTCTTTTGCCCCACCCCCATTTTAGTCCCTTCTGTATGTAGTAAAACCTATGTAACAAAATGTAAGACATTTTTTACAATTCTACATGAAACAAAAACGTCTTATAAAATTTTACACAGATAGTACATCGGAGTTCGGTTGTGTTTTTATCTTTGAATACAAGAATAGGTGGATGCTGTCCATTTTTGTCTTGATATTCCACCCGCTAATCCGTTCTGCAGGGAAGGGCCAACGGCTAGGCCAGCTTCGTCGTCAAGCTCAACAATTAATGCAGATTTGGATTATCATATTCTCGGACTCCGTGGACAGCTCAATAAGCTAAAAGGAGTAATAGCATCTACAGCCACATATGACAAATTCGGTCCCTCAAACGCCCGCGTACACGCCGGCTCATCCGGGCACACATCAAATTTCACTTGTTACATTCGATCATTTCGTACTCGATTCTTATATCCATATAAAGACATGCAAAAGGAAATAGAACTTACGTACTACGTCGATCCTAGCTACTCCTCGTCGGAGATCATGACGATCTCCATGCTCGGCTCCAGCAGCATGAGTGGCAGCTGCAGCTCCGGCCTCCTTCGCCTCTATCGCCGCGTCGAGCTCGCCGAAGAGCGCGTCGTACTCTGTTTGCTCCCGCCGAAGAAACGCCTGATTGACCTCCACATAGGCCTCATCCAGGATGGACTTCATGATGGCCTACTGCTCGGCCATCTCGTCGGACTGAGCGACGGCGAACTCCGCCTCCGCCTGCTCCATGTTGAAGGCCGGCACCTGCTGGTCCGGCTTCTCTGCCTCCTCCACCTCCATTGGAGCCATCTCCTCCTCCTCCTCTTCCCCCGGCTGCTCCTCCTCCTCCGGCTCAGCAATGCGGGCGGCGCGGGCGGCTTACCTCGCCCGGATCTGCTGCTGGATCTCGTAACGGCGCTCCGACGTCCGCATGGCATAGTAGGTGATCTTGCTCCGGACCATGGCGGAGTGTCGGAGCGTGGGCAGAGCGCCGAAGCGGGAGAGGGAGAAGGTGGATGGGCTTGGACTGGCGGCGCGAAGAGGGGGAGGGGGTGGGTTAAGGTTGCGGGACGCCAACCGGCTTAAATAGCCGGATTTTGTTTTGGGCGGCGAGCCGAAGCGGCGCCACGCGGCGTCCGTCCGACCGCCAGATTTCCTGGTGTTTCCATGTGGGGCCACGTCGTCAGGCCGACGTGGCGGGCGTGCCCGGGTGCGCCCAGACGCCCCCATATCCACCCCATATTTGGGCTGGATATGGTGGTGCCGGTCAGCCCGGATGTTTGAGGGCCGTTTGAGGGGCCCGACTAGATAAAAAATCGTGACTACGCAGTGACCGGACGGTCCATCCGGACGTATGAGGCAGATTTGAGAGGTCCGGTCGTAGATGCTCTAATCGATTGATGATTTCTGCAACGTGTATGAACAGAATATACTGTGCATGTTATAGTATTTGGAATTGAATGAAACCACTGGGGCGGCTAGAGCTTTAGCGTGTAGTGCGATCGTGCAATGCTGCATGCGACTATTTGAGCCATGATGTCCTAATGCTGATAATGTTATTTGAGCTATTTTATCCTTACAAGGCATTTGTTTAGTGTTGCAGGTTGCTAAAGAGATAAATTCAGAGGACAAGTCCCAAAATGATTCCATCTTTCAGCTAGTAAGTGAATAATGATAGGCGGAACACCTAGACTTATCTATCCATCCTTATTATGTTTATGACAACTATCACTAATGTGTTTATGACATATCAATCAGTCATACCTCATGTGCCCATTTCTTCAAACACGATCGGTGATCCTTTACAATTCTTTGCACGCTTAGTTGCCTTACCATCCTTGTATAAAAGTGGCAATACACTGGTTTTGGCCTTATGTTAGCTAGTTGGGCGACTCGTGTTCTAGAGAAGACAAAAGCAGTTATATAGTATATTCATTTTCCAGAACCAATAACGGGATGCGACGTATGCTTATGTTAGAAACGTGGAATGTTCTCTTGTAGTTGTAGTATTATCTACTCCCTCCGTACCATAATATAAGATGTTATTACATATCAGTTGTATTTATAACTTATATTATGAGACAAAGGAAGTATCTCTGATTTATATATTGTGGATGTTTTTTCAGTAAATGACCCTGACAGAGGCCCATGAAGGGTTAAAGAACAGCATGAGGAGAATAAACAACAAAATCATACAGAATGGCTCGAACCATCTTGTTCATATAGTTTTCTTCGCTGTTGGCTGTTTTTTTTTTCTGGTATATCTAGCCTCCAAATTCCCTCTTAACATGTCACCAAATTGTTGTGTCTGTATTCCCCACAGATGTGCCCGTGGCTATGAAAAACTGAATTGAGTCAAATACTCGCCAGGCGTTGTGGCAAATTCAGCATTGTAAGTCGGTATATGTTACAGTATGACAGTACTATGTCATCAGTTGTTGATAGATTAATGATACGCAGTTGATGGAATGGGTTTGTCTTCTGTATCTTGTAAGAGAATCTTGGGGAAGACTAGTATAGGGTCTCACATTAGGTGAGATTAATGAAATCAATCACAAAAATTCATATTTACACATTCCGAAAAATTTCTGAAATTATTTGACAACATATCTGCGCGTGTGGGAGTGGAACTCACATTAGGTTACAATTTAGAAATGTTCAGTTCTTGCCCATGAGTACAGTACAATATAGGCACTGCTGCTTTTCAAATGTGGGAGTGGAACTCTTCTGCTGACTGCTGTCTCTCTGAACAGCATAGCAGAAGTTCTGCTGATTTCTTGACATGGTGGAAAAGCTGAGCACACTAGACATCGAACTTGAAGTCTGGTTATCATCTTGATCGAAGAGTAAACAGTAATGTTATGTTGACATCTATATTATCTCAGTGAAAGAATGAAGCAGCAATACTTGTCCAATAGATTTCAGAAACCGACCCAAGGAAGTGAAAACTGAATAGTTTCTTTTTAAAACGAAGACGCCAAGAGCGTCCGGCTTTAAATTAATAAAGCCCACATCAGGCAGCATACACGAAACCAAAGTCTTACAGAGCACCAAACTGAATAGTACTAGATAATTTGTCTGTGCTACCTAAAATGAAACAATACCGTACACAATGTATGAAAGGCAAAAGGAAAATTTACTATACACCAGTATATCAGCCACACTAGCTACATGCACAGTGCTAGTAGCACACAAAACTTGTCTCTCTGTCCTCAAGGGGCAGCCAGCTCCAGGTCTCCGGTTTTGCTCCCCACCTGCTGCTGCTGCTGCAGCAGCTCGCTCTTCTGCGCCTCCAGCTTCTTCTGCTGGACCTTCTCGCCGTACATGTAGGAGGCGAAGCCCCAGAGGGAGAGCACCAGCGCGATGCCCTTTGGCCCGTCGAACTTCTCGTGGAGGAACATAACGGCGAGGATCTGGGAAAGCGGCAGGAGGACGGCGATCATGATGCCTGCCAGGAGCGAGGAGGCGCACGTGATGAGCCCCATGATGCCCAGGTTGAGCAGCTGCCACGACACGGCGTCCCACACGAGCACCAGGTAGTAGTTGGTCTCGCCGAGCCCGAACGCCGCCGCCTCGCTCCGCAGCGCCCCGAAGTCGCTCTTGATGGCCATGCCGAGCAGGCACACGATCGTGCCGGCGGCGCCCATCACGGCCTGCATCTGCATCACCGTGGAGTAGGGAGGCGGCGTCCTCGCGGCGGGTCCCGTCCGGCGCCCGTATCGCTCCATGGCGACCTCAACGAGCGGCAGCACGAGGCCGGCGAGCGCCGCTGCAGCGATGCCCTCGCAGAACCCGGTCCAGTATGCCTTGGATGTCACGCCCGCCGGCTTCCCGGCTCCGGGCCCGACACCGAGCACCGCCGGGCCGATGATGAGCAGCAAGACGGCGTTGGCCGAGAAGGGCGTGAAGCGGAGCCCGACGAAGAGGAACGCGAACACGGCGGTGAAGGCGAGCTGCGTCGCGAGCAGCAGCGACGACGTGGACAGCGGCAGCGCCTGCGACCCCATCGCGTACACGTAGCAGGACACGGCGTAGAACCCGCCGAGCACGGCGGCCGCGACGACGAGGCGGAGAGGGAGGAGGAGGTTGGCGATACCGTGGCGGCGACCGCGGAAGAGGGAGACACACAGGGGTGGGAGGAGGAGCGGCCAGCCGGAGATCTGGAGCAGCGCGGAGAGCCACAGGCGTTGCCCGCCGTGGACGAAGTAGACCCGCAGCAGGAGCGGCCCGCCGGCGCCGATCAGGACGAGGCAGGCGCTGAATATGACCAGCGGCGACGGCCGGTAGCGAGCCGGCGAAGCTGTCGAGGCGGCTGTGGCGCGGGGCGGCGAGGCGGTTGGTGTCTTCGCTGCTTCTTGCATGGCCGAACTGGCACTAGCAGTTATGGTTGCCATGACGTGTCCTAGCTAGAGGTACTTGTATTGCTACTTTGGCTTACGAGTTTGGTTTGGACTGGCTCCTGTTTGTTAGATGCTCGAGATGGGATGAGCTTGTGTGTTAGATGACAGGCTTGTGGGGGTTTATATAGGAGCAGGAAGATGTTAACAATGAGTCGGACCCCGGAGAAAAAAAATTAACTACACTAATTAGTTAGATGGTCAGTCAACATAAAGGAAGGAGGAGAGAAGTACACACGTAACAGTTAACAATGAGCTCTTCAATCTATATGTTATGTTTTCAATTCAAGATATATTTGTCTCGGAGCGCTGCCGATAATGGCAGTGGTATGTACTACTCCACCTGCATTCATCTTGATATTTTTCGTGCATGTTTAATACTGCTTCCGTCCCATAATGTCAGATATTTTTCGACACTATACTAGTGTCAAAAAGCGTCTTACATTATGGGACGGAGGGAGTATTCATTTGTCCGATAACGGCGCAAGAGTTAGGCTATTTTCTTGGAGAAGAAGACGCCGTGGCATGAAGCTTCCAGGGCCGAGGCCGAGTCCTCGACAAGGGTT
>NC_057803.1:679925937-679929010 GCF_018294505.1 Triticum aestivum
TGGGCAGATGATAAGGAGCATGTCCATTTTCGTGATTGAATTGAATTGCCCAAAAAAATATAGAAGAAGAAGGCGACGCGGCACGACTGAGTCCGAGACGAGGGCTCGCCGTGACCTCATCTGAGACAAGTGGCGGGAAGCTACGAGGGAGACGAAGGGGAGAGATGGATGACACTATTTTCTTGTTTCCAAGAAACTGATAAATAGTCCGTCCCATTTTCGCGATTGAATTGAATTTGCATAAATACATAAAAGCATTAATCTCCTCCATGTGCCCTTTTGCGCCTTCCACATACATGATCTTCCACTAGGAGCATGCTACCGCAATCTTTCTCAGGATCACATGTAAACAAAGCCAAGTGTTTTTGTTAAAGCACAAATCATTCCTGCATCTCCAGATAGCCCAAAGAGTAGCATCATGAACAAGGTTATTGCCTTGGTTCTTTTTGTTGCTAACCCACCATCTAGCCACACTTTCGTAAGTGACATGGGCATCAATGCTAGTAAGAGAGCTGGTAATTTTCCAAACTTCAACAACAATCACATAGTCAAAAAAAAAAACATGTGTATGCACATGATTCCGCTTCACAACAGAAAAAGGCAAGGGACATCATCTAAATGTTGTCTTTGACAAGGTTATCCCTAGTAAGCAGTTTGTTATGAGAAACAAACCATAAAAATATATGAATTGTAGGAGGAAGAGGAACAATCAATTGCCAAATAGCAGGAATATAAACAAGAACACTCCTCCTAAAATTGGCAAGAGCATACATTGATCTAAACAGAGTAAACTCCAACAGATTCCAACTTCCAAATGATAGCATCATCCTCATTCATTTAAATGCAAGGATTAAGCAATACTCACTAAATCAAACCAAAGGAGCAGCAACCTATTATCCACACATCTCCTAAAGGTTATCTTTAAATTGCAACCGACCCAAGCATCAGATATAGTTATATTTTGCTCATTGGCAATAATATGCAGCTCACAAAACTGAGAATAGCTAAATGATCATTTGATGTTCTTTTATGTCACAACTCATGGCCGAGTAAGGGTTACTAAAAAAAAACGAGTAAGGGATGACACTTGCTTCATACATTGACCGGGGCGCAACAGCAACTTGCATGCGAAACGGTCAAAGTTTCATGACCCTGAACTCGTGCCGTGCTTAATTTAACCATTCTCTTATTTTTAATCAAATTTGAACACCATTCTCTTTCTCTAACTCTCTTCTAATTAAAGTTGACCATTTTCAGTAAGCACTATGCTTCCGTGTCCATGACCAACGACCACTTCTCAATGCCAATAGCACCGGTAAAATACTAAGCCTAGCCTAGCTACAACGAAAGCCTCTCTAATACTACATAAGTACTCCACACATGCATGTACGTAGACGTGATGATTGTTTACCAAGAAGAAAACAAGATGATTGTTTACCGAGAAGAAAACAAAGGTGAAGCGCCTGCGCAGAAAGTGCAGCCTTGGGCTGGATGTGTTTGGTAATTGGTCTGCGCATGGCCGCCGCCGGGACCGAGTAATTAGAACGCATGTGCCTTGTTGCCCCCAACTTGACAACTTTCATTTCTGTATCTTGAGAGATTTTGGAAGTACTGGCTTTTTTTAAATTTGCTCCGTAATCTACTTTCTGATATTTATGTTGGCATTTTTGCGATGATCTAAATTGCTAATTGTAGCTGGACCAAGATTCCGATGAACAGTAACGTAACATGCTCCCTCTCTAGACCGGCCAATCGACATAAGCAGTGCATGGCTACAACATTTCACTCATTTTACTACATTTCAGAAAATGTGTTTTTTAGAACACTAATTTCACTCAATTCAAAAAACAATTCCACCATTTCGAAAACTTACGTCATATCATTGGAAAATCATATTCCCCTCATTTCAAAAACTGATTTCACTCGATGGAAAAAAATGTTTCACTCATTTCAAAAAACACATTTCACCCATTTCAGAAAATGGACTTCTACCTTCGATCTGGACTGTCCATTCTAAAGCCAACGGGCATGTCAATAGATCTCGGTCGTTGTAGCTCCCTAACTTTTTGGAAGCTTTTTTCTTTGCATGGTAATACGTGTCTCATTCATATCATAAAGATCAAAATACAAGTCACGTAATGACCGACATGATAAAACTGAAAAAATAGCAAAACATCTCTTAGCTTGACACCAACGCTCGTCACTTGCCTCCGGCACCACCACAGCAGCCACAAAAAAAAAGAATGACGGATCACCTCCTCACCCGACCTCGGCGCGGCTCCATCGCTGATATGTAGCTTTGCGGACCTCCAAGGTGGCTCACCAAAAGTGAAGCCCTTGCCGTTGAACGAATCAGACCGGGACAACACCCCGGACACGCGATCGAACTCCAGATCTGGCACCCCACCACGACTAAGACGTTGAAGGAGGAAACCATATGTGCCATCCATGAACCACGAACCCAGCAAACATTTCGTCTTCCAGCTGTCGTCGATGCAGACCACAATCTGCATCCGCTCCTGAACTACCTCCCAAGCTCTGCGCTGATGCCGGAGCAAACGCCGTCGCAACAGCGGAGCCCAAGGACACATGCCCACCATGAGGATGTCGTCGCCGCCACGCCATCTTTGCTTGAACAGACTAGTTTCCAAATCCATCCTCAATCATAGAACTGATCGCCTCGTTTGGGAAGAATCTGAAGAATCTTTATTCAGCGCTGCCATCGCCGTCGCCGAAGGCGAGACGATGAACTGTCTAAAAATCTAGACTACGTAGGCCTAAACCGATCCACACGTGTGGATCCGGCGACCTCCCTCACCATCGACGACCGAGGTCGCCGGCTAAGGGGAGCAGCCGGAGGAACGGTGGTGGAGGAACTCCCCTGTCGGCGGGCTGGGGAGATCGCTTTTCCTTTCTTTGAACCGAAGAAAGAAAACGCCTCAACTTTTTGGAAGCATGAAAGCTAAGCTATAGTACTTTGTAACGTAGTTATGACCAAAATTATTACCTTGTAAGTGTACATGTACCAAAAACAATTTGTAATCAATTTACACGTAATTTTAATCCAAAATGA
>NC_057803.1:679929277-679933959 GCF_018294505.1 Triticum aestivum
TCTTTGTTGGACGATTTATCTTGAAGCTTTGACATGGTAACGACTGCTTCACGACGACTCCTATGAACACTGATGATGTTGCAACCCGGCAAGAAAATAATTCACCTATCCATAAGTTCATTAGTTAATTGTTGGATTTTCTTTAGCGATGTGGATTTTTGGAACCTAGGTGCACATGTACCCGGTTTAGCAACAAAAGAAAGTAAAAAAAATCAAATATTGTTAAAAAGAATTGCAACAAACATTGTCTGGTGCATTACTCATGTGTAAAGTTTCGCGACAAAATGACTTCCATGGTATTGTTGGCAAAAAAGACATAGTTGCTACTTAAAAGTATGTGAATAATAAGCTTAATATAGTATCTATTTTTTAATCATTCGACGTGAGTGGTGAGCAATCTCAAAAACAATGAACAATAGTATCTATTTTTTATTTGCCCAAAAGACCACAAAAGTCATTTTATTGCGAAACTTTAAATGTGAGTAATAAAGTAGACAATGCTTGCTGCAAAAATGTTTCAAAAATATTTGACCTTTTTTTTGCAATTTAGGTACATGTGCACCCATGTTCACCATATATTTTTGTTTCTTTAGTCCTTACTTAGCCGTGTTTTTTGTTTCGCTTTTATTCTCTTACTTTATAAACGCCATTATAAATATCTTCCATGATACCTCGCTACAGCTATAGCTCATACCTCACCGGCGAACCAACCTGTGGTACAATTGTTAGGAGGATAGTGGTATCCCCGGCCCACCAGGGTTCCATTTCTAAACTTGACTTTGATGCCCATATTTTCTTGAATTTATTGCAGGCTTTTCAGGTTCGTTCAGTGGGAGGGGACGTTCCCATCGATTACGAGGCGACTGGTGACTTCGTCAACCTCAAGATGCTATGTTGGTTCTGTGTCTCGAAGGTGCTCATAGGAGTAGGGTGTGCGTGCATGCATTCATAGGGGTGAGTATATGCTCGTATACATGAGCGACTTCGATTATACTGTGTTAAAAAAAGAAGCTAATACCTCACCATGAAGCTGCAAAAAAAAAACATAATTAAATCATTGCATTCTTGATTACTTATGTGGGAGTCTGTGTTGACATTTTGTTGATTAAGTTGTACTTTGAGCTGATTGTACTTTGTTCCGTGGGTCACAAGGTGGGTTTAAACAAAGCAGGTCACCAATGCATGCAGACTCACAAATTGCCTATAAGAAATTTGTGTAAGTCAGTCACCCTTGTGGATAGGCAGAGATCAAAATTGTCATTGCTATACATGAACTCAACATGTTAATAAACTACTGAACGAGACACTGCAAGTCTGCCGGCTCTTACCACACAAGGTTCTGGTGGTCCGTCGTTGAGAAGGTCTGCACGTGAGAAGTTGGTAGCAGTAGGTTGAGATAACAATCGATAGCAGGAGAGACTTTTTTGCACTTTCCAGCCTATCCGCATTCGGTTGAATTCTCAACGATCCAAGCGACGAAAACTCATCACCTACTGCAAGAAAATCAACTCGGTCAATTACTCCATCGACCAATATTCTCTCTATCCGGGTCAGGGCATGTTTTCATTCAGGGACGGAGCTCCCATGTATTCACTGGTGTCAATTGACACCAGTGCCTTCTGCTGGCTTTTCAGCTAATAGTATTAACAAAAACTGCATATGACCCCAGCCCAAAAATTCCATTGACCCCAGCCAAGCAGCAGACCAGCTAATCCCTAAAGCCTTAGCCCATAAAATCCATTAAGTTCTAAAAGAAATCAACAGCCTGCGGCAGCAAACAACGATACAAGGCCAGGCCCAATGCGTACGCACTATGTATCAATTAATCGATGTACGCTACCCGGCTGCTGTACGCGTACACGAACAGACAGACGCCCTCGTCTCTTCGCCTCCTCATCTCGAACGATAATTTCGCAGCCGCCGCAGCGAATCGCGACGAACGCCGGCGAACTCGACACTGTTTCTTCAAATGAATGTTGACATCGGCTGACCGTCCACCAGTGCATAATCTTTAATTTGCAAGTGTTGGCTCTTCCAATCCCAGGTAATTTGCACCTTCTCTCTCGCCTCTCGATGTCTAGATTGTCTACAGACTACGATTCTACATGTGCAATTATTTCATGATGGCTATTGGCTAAGGGCCTCTTTGATTCACAGGATTGTCAAAATGAAGGAATAGGAAAAATGCAGGAATAGGGTGACATGTCCCATAGTATCCTACAGGATTTGAAAGAATGTTTGATAGCATAGGAAAAACAAAGGATTTCTACAAAGAGGTTTGAGTGGATGGAAATTTTCCTCCAAAATGTAGTACAAATGGATCATATGGAAAAATTCCTAAGGATGCCAATCCTACGAATCAAACGAGCATCACAGGAAAAATTCCTAAGGGTTTAAATCCTTCAAAAATTTTATGCAATTCCTTTGATTCAAAGGAGCCCTAAGTAATTTTTTTAGTTTATTTTCTTTGATTTGCCAAGGACCAGGAAGATATGGATAATTTTTTGTTGAAAGGGAAACGACCAGCACTAGATAGTAATGTGGCAGGGTCTTCAAGGCCAGTTAGACCAGCACTTGATTTGCTATGTGGAGAAAAACATATTTTCTACAATAACGAATGACGATGTGATTGATCTATTTAAGAAGATGAAAGATCGAGAAGGGAAGTTATAAAATGTGAGTCTCGTATCACTTTATTTTTTCCTTAACGATATTTATTTTTTGCACTATTTTTTTCTTACTATTGTTGTGAATATAATATGTTCTTTTGTTCATCCTTTACAGAAAGTTACAAATGAAACGTTCCAAAGTCATCCTTTTGCGTATTATTTCCGGAATATGTAAAGAAGTGTTATTTTATGACTTTGCTCAGCCAATACTCGCTACTCAGTATGATTTTTTTAGATGTAATAATAATATCACCTGCATATTGTTGCTTTTTATATCGCTCTCGGCCATTATCTATGGTGTTGCACCATTATAATTTCTGCTAGCGGCTTAGGGTGGGAAGCGGTTGACACCAGTACTCATTTTTTCTAGCTTCGTCCCTGTTTTCATTTGGTCTCGTTTTCATTTGCTGCAAGAAAATCTGAAGCACAACACGGTCTCGTTTTCATTTGCATGCATGCAGAGTTTTGGAGGCAAGAAAGAAACAGAATAAGAGATCTTTTAGGGCCACAATAGACGACCTATCCATACAACGGCAAACAAGCTGTCACTAAACAGTGATTCACATGGACAGTCGGTCTACAGACGGACTCGTTCCCTTTCTACCTTGTTTTTCTTCCAAGTCATGAAAATATCTATGTGGAACCTTTTATAGACAGCTGAGTCAACCCCGTTGTACATGCCCTCAAGATCAAAAAAGCCTTGGAGGCTGGAGGATGTTGATACACTTATTTCATACCAGCAAAAAGTTAGAAAGGGAAGGGCGCAAGGAGAAGTTATTTTTTCAGGATTGTTTTTCTTAGCAATCAAGATGTTCGTTGTATGAAATGTAGCAGCAGATATAGTCACGCATGGTTGATTGGTTCAAACTGCAAAGATCAAAGATGAAGCGAAACCACATATAATAAGGATGGAAAATTCTCTGGACATTTTGACATGTGTAAGTACTATATATTAATTGCTTAGATAAACTAATTAGAACTTTGACGGAAATTGCCGAGTCAATAAGGTGTGTACACTACTAGCCCCGTCATACTCCTGTGGAAAACTGAAATTGTGTTGTTGTACCTACACTTGCTTGGGTCGGTTTGTGAATTATAGTGGATAAGTATTGCTGCTTTATTCCTTTCACTAATACAGTATGTCAACATAACAAGACACACATCAAACGTCAAGGTCAATGTCGAGAGTGATCTTTCTACCATGCACGAGATATATCGTGTATGCATCCCCGTTTGTTATTACTTTGAGATTCGTGCTAGTACGATATTTGACGGTTTGCAAAATTTGTCTCGTTACAAAGTGTTACATAATGTTTCGTTAAGTTTTTGTCTTGTTTCAAAGTGTACCATAATGTATAATTGTGTACCAACAAATAAGAATGGACTTGTTTCCGATCAAATTTGCTAGTAGACAAAGGTATACGGCAAAACATTATGCTACACTTTCAAACAAGAAAAAACCCTAAAGAAAAACATTTTTTTTGAAAAAACATGGCATGGATCTCAAAACAATGATGGACTGTGGATCCACACACCATTACTTGGTAGAATAGCATTCTCTTATGACCAGGAGTCTTTCGTACTTCACTTTGAAAACCTGTGTTTTCTTCTTCTTAACAATTGATACATGATTTTTCAGAGGCTTTCTAACATCTAATATAACCTTTACTCTATAAAAGTTACCAGCAAAATCACTGAAACCCTGCTCCTCTACATAAAACTCACTGACCTTTCTTGCAAGAAGCTTCATCAAAGGGCCAAACCCATCCGAGAGATCATCGAATTGTATCCATATTTTGAAAGTGTTTAGGTCAATCGTCGACGGTTTGGTGAATCCTTCATATGGGAAATCCCCCCCCCCCCTCCCCACATCCATCACCTTGTCCCAATCTCCCAGGCATGAGAATTGCATAGTATAAAGGTTATTGCCCAAAGATCAAAATTTGACAGTCTGGGTCAAATCCCTTGCGCTTCTCATATTCTTGTAAAACTAGAAATCAACATACTCAGGGT